>NC_056736.1:394434414-394604414 GCF_019279795.1 Protopterus annectens
ATCCTATCATGACGAGGTTGCTGCTATAAAGAGTATAAGATTAAACATTGAAGGAGTGCAATGTAAAGGCTGCCTATTTCATTTTGGCCAAAACATATGGTGCAAAGTACAGTCGTTGGGATTAACGAGACTATACAACACGGATATGTTGTTCCAATTGAGAGTGAAATCGCTAGTGTCACTAGCATTCCTGAAAGAAGAAGAGGTTAAATCTACCTTTGAACGGTTACAAGTGCATTTCCCATCAGAAGGAGCAGAACTACTAAGATACTTTTCCGATTGGTACATACATGGCAGACTACAGAAATTCTCAACTAGGCTGAGGAGCTCTATGAGATTCCCGCCGTTGTTTCCAATATCGTTTTGGAACATTTCTGAACTCAATGTGCTCAATTTACCGCGAACACAAAACTCCGTAGAAGCCTGGCATAGGCGTCTAAAGTGCCTACTAGGATCTGGCAGCATTGATCTACATGTACTAATGCAGGCGTTGGCGCAAGAACAGAATAGGGTGGACGAGTTGCGTATCACACTTTCTACCGGTGTACCACCATCCCCCAAAAAAAGAAGAATACTACACCGACATGAAAGGTTCGCCACTGTTATTGGCAATAGGGCAGAGTATGGTGCTATTGAGTTCATTGAAAGTATTGCTAGACTGTTAAAGCTTTGAGGAACGCTATGTACCCTACCTGCAGATGAAGATGTGTTATTATACAAGTACGATAGAGTCATATTAGTTAATGCACACGTTTATTGCTCTGGGAATGTTGTTTATGTTCTGATTGCAATGTCTTTATTTAATTACTAGAGGTATGCACTTATACAGTTGGCGGTGTACGTTTGCAATACACTCGGCGTTTTGGAAATGGTCCGTTGTTAACGGCGCGCAGTGTGAAGGTATAACAATGTGTTATAACACTGATATTCTTTAGGTTAACAGTTGTGAGCAGCATCACAACTGCACATGTTTAGTTACGGACAGTTACGTGGACAATTACGTTTGCAAATACTTCAACAACTTGTTTCTGGGACTGTACTTCTTTACTTTATGTTGCAGTATGATATGCGGCACGGCATTGTCGGTCAATTCAGTTTCGGGAATTTCAGCACTCGGGATTCTCGTCTTTCGGTCATTTTGATCCGGCGGTTTCGTTTTCGGTATACTGAGCTTTCGAGCATTTAAAGGTGATCCATATATATATATATATATATATATATATATATATATATATATATATATATATATATAAAGAAATATATGGCAGCTACAAACACATGCAATCAGAGGGTCATGCTGCTGCAGACTAGAGGTGTAAACTGGAAAATGCACTCACTGGAAGTATCCGTTAAAATGTCTGTAACACAGACCTAGTTAAAGGCAACAGGAAGCAACAGGAAGCAACCCTGCACTACCAGCCTATAACTTATTCCACAACTTATGGCTGCAGAACCTGGACTGAAGCTCCAAAGGTGGTGGTATTTTCATATTCATTAAGGATGCGCACACCTCTAGAGTGGTAGACCAGCATTGTGCATTACAAATCCTGCAGGCATAGCTAACATTGGGTAAGACAGTGGTTCAGGTTGTAGCCTGCTATACGTCCCCAAACATGTCCCAAAACTCCCACTCCATGTCACTAAACACTCTGGAGAGCATCAATGTCCAAGCTAACACTCTCATACTGGTTGACTTCAACTACCTCACCATTAACTAGGAAAACTACTCATGTACCAATGCACATGCCTATCACATCGACCTGGTCCTTCCTAACATGGGCGACTGTTGCTCTACACTAATAGTAAACTCCTACCTTGCTATATCGGAACACAAATTAATCACCTTTGGAAATCCACAGCCCTCCCACTCCCCCTGCACAGATAGCCTTTCCAAAGCTAACTGTAGCCTCCTAGAAAACAGAGGTGGCTAACCTCACAGCAACCATGCAAATGGAGACTAGTTGCATGACAGCTGAATCAAACAACAATGCACTATGAACACGTACACAAATGCATGGATACCGTCATACCCAATATAATCAGGACCTCACCTCCAAAAAAGGAAGCTGATCTGGTGGTCCCCTGCCATAAAGAAACTGTACAACAGAAGGAGGGAACCAATATGGAATAAGGTGAAGTGCCAAGACTGGAAATAAACCCTTATCAGCCTTAATTAAAAGTTGCGATCCCTCATCAAATACCACAAAGTTAGCTATGAGAACAGAATTGGAGCACATAGTAAAGACAACTGCAAGGCCTCATACAGTTATGTAAAGAATCTACATGGCAATGCCAACATTTCTTCTGAGCTACTAGACAATGTTACTTCCCAGACTGAGCCAACAAATAATGCCAATATATTGGCTGACATCTTGAGTGCAAACTTTACCCCTCTCCCCCAAAAGACCATTCACGATACCAGTACACTGCGAGGCACCCAGTATTACATCAGCACAGGTTAAAACACCACTGTCCAAGGTCAATAATACAGCTTCTATGGGACCTGACAATATCCCTGGCTGTGTTCTACATGAACTACAGAGTGACCTGGCACCTCACCTGTGTGCCCTGTTGAAGCACAGCCTCACCTCAGGCTTTGTCCCTACTGAATTGTGCACTGCTACAGTCACCCCTCTTCACAAACGAGGTGTCACTACAGACCCTGGAAATACAGTCCCAACTGCCTGACAAGTCTGTTATGCAAAGCTATGGAATGCATCATCATGCACCTAATAAACAGGGATATGGGAATCTGCAGACTCAGGATTCCACAGTATTTACTTT
Source organism: Protopterus annectens (assembly GCF_019279795.1). Classification (NCBI taxonomy): domain Eukaryota; kingdom Metazoa; phylum Chordata; order Ceratodontiformes; family Protopteridae; genus Protopterus; species Protopterus annectens. The sequence continues at coordinate 394,437,199 of NC_056736.1, forward strand.
TGTGAAGGGTAGGTCATACCTGGTCATTCAACCTGGTAAACATCTTGGCGTCAATCAACTGAGCTTTGGATGAAGGCAAGGTGGCACATACAGCCTATTTTTATCTGGCCAAAGCCTTTGATAACATTCCCCACTCAGGAATCAGGCATTAGCTCACTAAGCTAGGCATCAGACCCTATATCACTAGGTGGGAACAGAGGCACAAACACAGTGGTAGATTGGACATACTACTGTCATACATTGAGACAGTTGCAGATGTCACTGGGTTTGTTGTAACATCAATTATGAGGAATATGACGGTAATACCAATAGATGTGAGTATTTACTGACTTGCATTCCCCAGAGTCCACAACTGATTTACCAAGTAACATAATGATACAATACATGCATGTGTGACTGCATATAACTTGGGATACTACCCACGTATTAAACAAATACAAAGAGAAAAGATTGTGGTACTACCCATGTATACTCAGGTGTCCCATACAGAATACTCACACCCCTTGCTACTGTAATGACAGCACATAGAAGCATGTTATATATATGGAATTAAATACACTTATTAAAGATGTTATTACCCTGCTATTTTATCAGACTGGAATGTGATCACTGGTTACCAGGGCTGAGCTGTGGTTTTCAGGTTTAAGCATTGCTTAAATGTAAATGTTAAGCAGATTTGCGCACTGGTACGCAAAGCCTACATGGTGTAAGCACCTATTCATTTAACCATATGTTAGCACTGCTTACTGTAGTGCAAACCCACACAAACCAGCTTAAAGCCACTTTAAAGTGCCTTAATCACCCTGTCTCCATTAGCCCTTCTTCTGCCCAGCAACAAAATAAATAGCCCTTGCAGGTCTTGAACCCAGGACCCTGTACACTATAGTCACAGCACTTATACACTAAGCCATCTGAGCTGTAAGAAAAATTGTTGCTTTTTCAAATATATCATTCAGTACAAGTACTGAGTAGTAGTGAAAATCTGCTTTGAGTACTACAATTTTTTACTACTTGTTAGTGAAAACACTGTGGAATCAGTCATGTGTCTATATCTAAATATACACATATCAGATAGACATGATGATATACATCTGAGAAGGAATATACAACACTCATATTTACACATAAAAAGGATATATATATATATATATATATATATATATATATGTATATATGTAGATATATATATATATATATATATATATATATACATATAGATACACACACACACATGCACACACACACACATATATATATATATATATATATATATATATATATATATATATATATATATATATGCACATAACATGTAGTGGAGTCATACCTCAGAACCGTAAGGTAAGTATTGCAGTTATAAATGTAGAATGTTGCTACAGTAACAGGGTTTGTGTCAGCATACATATTCTGAAGGAAGGCAGTTCTGAAACTGAAATGTATGCCATCAGTTACTGACAAACATCATGAAATCATCATAGTGAAGTACCACACAAATCACAGTAATGATTCTGTGAAATACAGCAGAAATATGAGCACTACACCGGGACAGTCTGAAACAATCTGGTCAGTCGAGAGGTATACACAGAACTCCTTAGTGTAAGAAATGTGGCCCAAGCCTGACAAAGGAGGTGTTTAAAGCCATGAAAATGGGGATATATCCCAAATACTAGAGTAGATAAGCTCACACAGTTGATGCAATCACCCTCTCCTGTCTGTCCTAACATATGTTAACTGGAGGAGCACAAGTCCAAAGCCCACATACTTCCCACTAGTTGCTGACATACATCTTCACAGCATCCCACTGCTTTGTCAGAAATACACAACACGTATGGGGGCCAGGCAACAGTACATCTGACAAATATCTGGACATAACATCATACAAAGGAAAATACACTAAGCTGCTAGTCATGTCACCAAGCACTCTCTAAGCTACAGGCAGACTGCCAGAACACTAACACAATTTTCCTATGGGGGAATTCACATGTAATTGCAAATATAGCAGGCACTACAGGGATGTAACAGCACGGAGTAAAAGACACCAGTGTGAAAGTGTATACCCACAACCAATCTCAACATAGTCACAATCACAGAATGGTAAACCTAATTAATAGTACAGTATATGGACTATGTGAACAAAACCCATCATCATGTTTGCCACTCACACACTACCTCTACATATACAGGCCCAATTCACAGTGTAGTCTGATGCCTGACTTTGGTATGGGGCATGTCTCAGTCTGGCCCTACAAACATATAAGCTGGTAGGTTACCAGAAAGTGGAGCAGCATGCAACATCAGATAGAAAAGGACCAATAACACATCTACCCCACTCTGTACACAGGCCAAATAACATATTCACAATATACTGCTACACAATACTGATACTCTGTCAACAATCACTATAAGTACACAGACCTCACTACTGTATAGACTACAACAGAATGTCCAGGTTTTGTCCTCAAATATAAGGCCTCCTATACATAACATGTCTGGCAGTCTGATATATCACTGGGTTGATATCAGGAATGATGTCAGTATATAATGATATACTGTACATATGCACTTCTTACTGCATGACCTATGAACAAAGGGTGAAAGACTTGGGGTACAGAGGCACAAACACAGGGCCATCATTGACATATTGCTGTTATAAACTGAGAAAATTGCTGGTGTAACAGGGTTTGTTGTAACATATCTCTTCTGAGTTGTATGAAGTCAGAAACACACATGGATGTTACCATTTACTGAGTGCAATCCTCAGAGTATGGTAATGAATTTATAAAGACAAAAAATGTGTGAGTAACACACCAGATCTAAGACTCCAAACTCTGGCCAGTCTGCAGATAGCCCTACAGGTTAGAGTTTTCTCATCCACATAACACTGTCATGTCAGACTTTAAATCATGCAGAACAGCCATATCCACACAAACCCTGTTAAACCAACACTACTTCAAATGTATAACAGAAATACTTACATTCTGTCCCCATGTCTGGAACATCCTCCTCCAGTTTGTTGGGCTGTCTCCACAGTGTTTGTTGTAAGAGGCATTTCCAACTACCCTCTGTGATGCTGTTTGTCAGACACCCACATAAAGTCCACAGTGTAGGAAAAGGGCCAGTACCCACATGAAGTGCTTAGTTATAGGAGTGTTTCCATGCAATTGGCTATAGGAATGATACGACAGCTGTTCCACATGCAGTTAGCAAGTGGGGGACTCCAATACATGCACAGGCCATCAGCTGATCATGAGCATTACCTACAAAGGTCAAGCTGCTGCCTATGCAAAACAGATGTATTTTTCTACATCTACCAGACAGAGAGAGAGAGAGAGAGCGAGAAAGAAAGAAAGAAAGAAAGAAAGAAAGAAAGAAAGAAAGAAAGAAAGAAAGAAAGAAAACAAATAAACAAAATGCAAGACCATCACAACCAGAGTACAACAAAAAAATCTGTGAGACACATCTGTCTCCCTGTGAAAACAGCAACTGAAACAGGCACAACAATGGTGTTTGAAACAAGTAATCATGCAATGGAATGTAGTAGGGGGTATGTAAAAGAGGTAAACAGGAAGTTCAACAAATATTTCTCAACAGCACTTGCTGTACTGATATACTGCTGATCAGAAACTATGGCCATAGTATCTGTGTCTGTCTGTAGTGACATAGAACACAGCTCACGCCCCTGAATCAGTCACATATGTCTATTACTGGAGTGTGGTCTGAACAATACTGATTGTGACACTCCTAGGCCAGCTGCTGGGATGTCATATATATTCATATGTTAATTGTGAGTACTAGTATGATATACATGTCTGTATCAGAAATGTGAGGGACCTGTACAGGGTATTTGCATAGTGAAATACTGTTGCAGTTGTGTGTGTTGAACTGCATATGATATGATGAGCTAATTCCATTCAACTGTCCAGTATTATGCACACTGACCATATGTGTGCCTCAGGTTTGTAGTTATGTACTAAATCAGTTGTGTTATGTCTGACAAAGAATTGGCAACATGTGAACACTGACATTACAACATCTCCTTGCATTTCATTTGGCTGTCCCAGTTAGGGGTTGCCACAGCAGATCATCTGACTGCATGTCTTCCAGCCCTCTGCATCTTGCTCTTTCACACTAACCAGCTGCATGTCCACTATCAACACATACATACACCTTATCTCAGGCCTTCCCCTTTTCCTCTTACCCATCAGCCTCATACTGTCACAAATATACTCAGCATGCCTACTCATCACATGTCCAAACAAACATAATCCTGCCACTCTCTGCCTTTGGCCCCAAGCCATCCAACCTGGGCTGATCACCTAGCATACATGTCCCTACTCCTGTACACCCTCATCACACCCAGTGCAAATCTTAATGTCATAAACTCTGCCACATCCACCTCTGACTCCTACCTTATTTTTCAGTGCCACTGTCTACAACCCATATAACACAGCTGGGCTCCCCACCCTCTTGTAGACATTCAATGTCACTCTTAATGGTACTTGTCTATCAAAAATCACACCTGACACTCCTCTCCACCACCTGAATCCTACCTGCACACTCTTCTTTACCTCTCCCCCACACTCCCCATTACTCTGAACTGTTGTTCGCAAGTATTTAAGTTAATCCACCTTTGCAAACTGTACCCCATGCATCCTCACCATTCCTCTATCCTCCCTTCTATTCACACACATATATTCTGTCTTAATCCTGCTGGCTAACATTCCTCCCTTCTCTAGACCATAAGTCAACCTCTCCAGGGTCTCCTCAACCTGTTCCCTACTCTTACTACAGAACACAATGTCATCTGCAAACAGCACAGTCAACAGGGACCCCTGTCTGATCATGTCTGTCAAGCTGTCCATCACCACTGCACATGAAAAAGGACTCACAGCTACTCCCTGATGTACTTCCACCTACACCTTAAATGCACCTGTCACTCCCAAACTAGAACTCACTGCTGTTACAGTAGCCTTGTACATATCCTGTAGCATTCTTACAGATTCCTTTGCCACTCCTGACCTCCTCATACAATACCACAACTCCCCTCTAGGCATCCTGTCATATGCTGTCTGTAAGTCCACAAAGACACAATGCAGCTACTTCTGACCTCATCTGTACATCTCCTTCAACACTTTCATAGTAAACATCACATCTGTATGGATCATTCCTGGCATGAAACCATACTGCTGATCAGTAATCCTCACCGCCCTTCTTAACCTAGCTTCCACCACCCTTTACCATTAACTCATGCTGTGACTGATCAGTGTTATTCCACTGTAGTTACTACAGCTGTGCACACCATCATTATTCTCATAATCAGTACACAAACACATTTTCCCCACTCCTCATGCATTCTCTCACTTTCCATTCCAGCAGGCATCTAAGATCCGAAAATCATCTACTTCTAAAAGTAGATAAGCCCACCTTACCTGCTGGTCAACTTCTCTATGTAATGTATAAATAAATAAGTAAATGTATAGTAGTTCTTACCTGTGCAGATGTATGCATGTATGGGTAGGTGTACCTGTCTGCCTCATAACATCTGAGATGGGATGCAAAACAGCATGTAACTGAGCTGTACATGTTGCATGTGTGTAAAGTTAATGTGTGTGCATCCAACAGAGTCACACTTCCACAGCTAATGGTTGTTGCATTGCCCTGACACAGACATGGGCACTGCCATAAGCAGGAGTATCATGTAGGAAATAAAGAGGTGTCCAACTGTGTTATGACCTTGTGTCCATGCCTACTACAAACACTGATATGACCAGCCACATAGCTGTATGGCTTCAGTAATACCTAACTTGTACAACCTGTCTCAACCAAAGTACAGTAAACCCCATTGCTGGAGAGCAGTAGTGCACAAAGCACATAATGGGATGCTATATTGGCTGTACAGGGGACAGTAGGAGCAGGCACCAACTGGCCAGCATGTAATCCTTTGTCTGGATGACCATAGAAGGTCACAGGTGGATTACTGTAAGGTTGACTGTGAGTATAAATGCGACACACCCACTGAGGGCAACCAGAAGACCATCTTCACATATGCCTGCAGTCTCATAGCCAACAACCCTACCACCCTATAATGGAGGTCAATCATAGCACATACACACACACCATCGCTACAGCCAACCTGCTGCAGACACGTTTAGGCCAAACATCACCACCCTGGCTCAACATCAGTATAGATGGATATGCATACCACACACACGACTATCTTCATAATCATGGATCAGGTGCAAACCGCCCACTTAAAAGTAAAAAATAGCAAGTCCCCTTGGGGACTGATAACATTCCAGTCTGCATCCTACACGAACTCAGACATATGCTTCCAGCTCTGTTACATACTGTATGCAAGCCAAGCCTGAGCAGCTTTGACAGCCCATCTGCAAGGAACACAGACACTGTCATCCTTCTACACAAATGTGAATGGTGGTTAATGAAATGTACTGGCCCTCATAGGGGGGAATATGACACAACAGGGCCAGGAGTACAATGCATGTTCATACACTGCATCTCATGTGTTTGTATATAGTGTACACTGTTGATAATTAGTCATGTGCTGTTTCTGTAACGAAGTCTGTGCAATGTCTGAGGTACTGTGATGTGTTTCCCTGTATATGTCTTCCAGGTGTTATGCCAAGGCAGCTGGACTACAATGAGCAAGAGACTTTGGCCATAACTGAGGCCATCCTGCAGAACTGTACCATCCTTTTTGGCTGGGGTTGCCAAAACCAGCGGGATCAGACTGCACTGTGGGATGAAATTGTCCAAAGTGTGAACAACTTGGGCCACCATGGCCACACGTACGATCAGGTACGTCATAAAGTAACTGACCTGATTCGGCGTGCCCGGAAATGGGCTGCTGCTGTAGTGAGGGCCGTTTCACTACTGGTGGAAGGCCGACTACACAGCCCCCTCTTATGGCAATGGATGAGTTCCTGGTCAACCTTGGGGTAGCCCCCACAAGAAGATCTACACAAGAACTTTCAGTCGTGGTGGTGGGTGGCACCCAGGCAACAGGCGAGGAGTGCCCAGGTAAGCCAAAATTGCACATCAGTGTACTGAGATTGCATTACAACTGTGTTGTATAGAGTCTTGAGATGCATATGTCAGGGTAAAATACTACCACCATAACTGCTATATCTCTTCCACTACTAAAATGGTACTGTCTAACACCTTCTTCATTCATTGTCTCCTATATGGTGCCCCACTTCTTACCAACCATCAATCTTCTCTAAAAACAAAGCTATCCACCTGTTATGAGAAAATGTCTAAGTTTGCTACCAGCTATAAATCCAAATACCACCACTACAATGCCCTACACAAACTAAATTTGCTTGGACTTACCAACCATCTTACCTACATTTAACTTACTCATGTCCATAAACTCATCTGTAATCCATCCATCTACCCCTCCCTTGCATCCCCCTTCAAAATGCAGATACCCAACAGACTTCTAAAATCCAATAACCAGAATTTTCATTAACTGCTTGAACATATGGCAGACGGGAGGCAGTGGCCACATGAAGGTATCTCAGAACCACGATCATCTGGGCGTGCACGTGGCCATGCACCATCATGCTCCAATATGAGTGGTAACACCAGCACTAGTGAGGGTGGTGTGATGTCCACACCAAGACTTGGCAGGCCATGGGCACATGGTCCTGGATGGTCCCAACAGGGTCATGGATCCAGCAGACATATGTCACCATCAGGGAGTAGTACTATCTCCGACCTTTCTGGCTTTGTCAGTGGTGGTGCCCATGATACCCTTGGTAAATCCAGTTCCCATGTCTAGGGCCGGAGGCTGTGAACTTTACACCCTGCCATGTATGGGCCACAGCTGTCAAGAAAACATCAGTGTAGGGCAGCCACATGGCATGTCTGTGTGCATGCGCACGCACGCACACACACACACACACACACACACACACACACACACACACACACACACACACACACACACACACACACACACACACACACACACACACACACACACACACACACACACACACACACACACACACACACACACACACGCACACACACACATCACAATCACAATAAACTCACCTCCACACACATGCACCACACCTGCACAGACCATGCCATTCCCATACCCCAAACACACACCCATACTGTCAACCAAATGGCACAGCTTAGAGTTCTGGCAAAACCACATAACACCCTGTGCATATGATGAAACCTGTGCCCGATCCCTGACATCCAAAACATCAATGCAGGGTCATGCAAATATGGGTCTGATGCAGAGGGTGAACTTATTAAATTGTATGTAGGTAATGCTGTGTAGGGTGCTGTCATCTGGCATTTGTAAGGGGTACACATCAGAGTGTGTGTGTGTACAGTTTAAGCCATGATGCATTATTGCTATTTTTAATGCTGACTGAATGTGTTCTCACATGCTGTATCCTGTTTGTGTTCTAGGTCTCTGTGTGTCATCAGGATGTAGTCCTGCAGCAAGACCAAGGGGTATGGCAGTGCGGTAACACATCACCCATGTCATAGGCAAGGTATAGCTGTATCTGCATGAATTTCACAGGTCTGTACAACAGTGATTGCATATGCCTCGCAGATTATAGGGCTGAGGGTTGTATATAGGTTTATGGTGATTGACAACATCTGTTTCAGAGTGGAGAATGGAAAATGTGTTGGTTTGGACACACCTCTGTTTGCTAATAACCACACCCCAGGTGATATTCATCAATCAAAAACACTCAGATTACTATACACACAAATACACACACACGCACACACACGCACGCACACGCACGCACACACACACACACACACACACACACACACACACACACACACACACACACGCGCACATTTCACAGTACTAAGATCCATTGGTTCATAGCTTCATAGGTGTTTAGTAGGTGAATGGCCATGAAGGCTATACAAGGCTAGGCCAAGGAAATACCCTGGCATCAGGCCACATGAAAATAGTCCCAAGTGTGGCTAATGAGTATACTCACTTAGGTGAATCTCAGGGATGGGTATTGTATTCCCCATCCACTCATCCAGATGTGTATTGTGGATGGCCAGTGATGTGCATTACTTCACATGTATGTGATTTATTTTCCATACCATGGACAATGTCTGGGTTGTGAACCTATCCCACAAGCATGTCCTTTGGAGTGTGGACATATGCTTGAGGTATCTGGAGCATGTTCTGTGGACAGATTGGGATCTTCAGATGTAGAATTCCTGACCAAGTTTGGTGAGACATGGCTGTGTAACTCAGGCAGTGGTTACACCTACATAGACAGTATACTACAGGGATTCATTGGAGTTATAGGAGTCTGTCCATACAGGGCATGTGTGTAAGGCCTGGTATTATCTTTGTGGAGTACATTTGCAGCCTCTACAGTTGTTGCAGGTGTCCAGTGGTGTACATCACAAAAGGGCCACTGTACATATTGATTGGGCTACCATGTCCTTTTACTTGCTGGATAACACACAAACACACTTAGTCAGGTGATATAACACATCAAAGTACTTTCTGATGTCAGTGGCACTGTTGTGGTCAACAGACAGGTCAATGTCAACCCATGTTCCCCATTATGTTATAACAACATTACTGTTCAGTGGACTACCAGCAATGTATTACTTCATGTGAGCCATGGTGTTCACAAAGATAATATCGGCACATCTCCTGGCACTGAGGTAATGTCCAGGGTTCTGACAACAGTCATATGTGTCATAGTGGCCTTTGTGCATGATGTAAACATCACACAGGGTCCACAGGGTAAATGATGCCGGCCTGCACAGCAGAGCTTATGAGCATGTGCAGGATTGGGCCACCCACCTCATCCGCCATGCCCATCAATGGGAGGCTGCTATAGCGAGGGACTGGCTAGCCACAGGTGAAGTCCCAGCCATACAGCCCCCACTGACACCCACTGCAGATCTCCTCACCAAACTTGTGGCACACACCCCATGCACAAGCCATAATGCTGAGGGAAGCATTGCAGAGGTGGGTTGCACAAACACACTGGACGAAGATCGTACAGGTAAGGGTCCAGTGGGGATTAGTACAGTAATGTATCAGGCACATGTATTTGTATTGTATCTACATGTATGTGTCAGGTCTGATTGCAATTGTATATGGGGTTTTCTAATGCACAGAGATGCACATCTATGGTGAGGACAGGACATTGTGTATTATTGTGGTTAGTACTGTAGATGTGCAGACTTGCTGCATCCATACTGCACAAAAGCCACATGTGAGTCTGCTGACAATATCTCCCTCTCACAACTACCTAGGACCCTCTGGTCTGCATATGGGACAGCAGCCTGAAGCTGGTGAGTATGACATTGTTCTGTTGTTGCCTGGCAATACCCCAGGCATGTGAAGAGCATGCAATTTACCATGCGCACAACCATCAGTAATAGCTATATTGTTTTATGTAATAGCTATATTGCTTTCTATGTATGTTCACTTGTGCTGGGTTAACTGTATTACATCACAGTGGTCATCAATGGGGCCTATCTGATGTGAATTCAACATTCCTGTAGCATACCTCACAACTTGTCATTGCCAAAACGTCTTTACAGAGGCCAGCCAAGTGGGCTGGACAAATGGCCTAAGGTAGCGTCATGCGTGAGACATTAGTGGTATACAGTGGATACAAATTGTGTACACACCTCTCTTAAGATGCAAGGTGCTCCTGTTGCATACTAAGTAGGACCACAATATGACAGTCCATACCTTTTCCACTTGTAATGTGACCCATAACAGGAACAGTTCATCAGTAAAACCATGCATCTGGACTCATGTATTGCACCTACAGGGCTGGCCACCTGTGAGGGCGCCAGACATCATACCAGCATGATGTTTCAGTCAGGTATGATACCTCATGCTGCCATATGTGTCAGTACACTTACTGTGGCCTATTTGGCTATTATATCACATACATGGGCATTGTTAAGGCACACAGACCACTTCTGACCACGTATAGGTTGAAAACATATGGATATGCCAGACATATCTGTACAGAGGACTGTACAATGGTTTAACATGCTGCATGTGAGGCAGATGCTATTACCACACTATATAAAGTAATGGCAGCGGGAGGTGGCCACCTCCCATGTATGATATACACATCAAAATGATATAAGCCACACAAGATATGATCCTCACACACACAAAAACAGTTGCCAACATTAAGATTATAACTCCTGCCTATCTAGGTATTCCTACTATAGTGCTACGCATTTATCAGATGCACCACAGAGCTTACACATTGCCACCTCTTCCAAAGGTAATTCAACGGTGGATGACATCAACAGGATTACTAAATTGGAGTGAAGGGAAGTGTAACAGGTAGTATACAGTTCAAAAATGGTATAAGCCAAACAGTACATGATTTATACACACACACAGATACACTTGCCAGTATTGGGATTAGAATTCCTGCCTACCTAGGTATGTCTACTACAGTGTGACACAGTTACTGCATGTGCTACAGAGCTTACTGAACTTTCACATGGTTAAAGCTGCTGATAACTGCACAGCTGGGGTAAAGTATTACAGGTGGCAGACAGTCTGCCTTCTGTTCAACCCATACATCATGCTAGTTCTTCCTGTCTTGCACTTCAACTAGTATTATGGCTTGGCACTTCACCAGATTATAGTATCAAGACATGTGGCATACCTGGGAGCTGTCAGCAGTACTTGTTCTTTACAGATGTAGCCCCAGTACTTATTAGTTATGTCCACTCCTCCTGGCATGTTTGTAGGGTGGTTATCTGTGCTTTCACCCACTAACCTGGAACACTTGTCCATTCTGAGACACTGTTGCAACTGCCTCATGTACACAGACAACCCTCCCCCTCTAAACTCCAAACACACAGACCTGTTAGGGTTACCCATATATCACCCAATGTGGACGTATGCACTCTCCAGCAAAAACTGGACTAGCAGGACATGAGTATATGAACAACACCTGCACCACACCATGTGGAACACGTAGCTCACCATGACACCCACTTTGACAGCCATGACATACAGTGAAAAGCCACACACCTACTTTCCCAGAGGCACTCAGTGGACATTTACCCAAACAGCACAGATCAGCAAGACAGACACCCACTCTGACACCATGACATGGAATATGCCAAGGGACACATATTTAACCTACACAATGTGCCCCTCAACCTAAGCTCCTAAGGGTAACCACATTGCACAATACAGTGATCATGGGCAACTCAGTACTGAGGCACACACATATCCGACTCACTAAGTTGAATATGGAGCAGGTAACAGACAAATATCTATCACATGTCAGCATCCAACACATGGCACAGCCAGGCATGGCACTCCACAACAACTATGAGTATCACTCTATATCCATGTGGGTGTGAATGATTGGGACATACCTTCCTGGACTACATGACAAGAGACATGGTTAAACTCTCTGATTATGTGGTCCTGGTAGGTGTGACAATAGCCGTGGGCAGTGTACCACTGTCACCCAGAATGATACTGTGGTGCTATCAACAGATTGACTGCAACACTGGCTTACGTGTTATGTGTCATTCTCAGGGGATCCAGTACTTCTTTGCGTGGGATGACGTGATTGGCAGAATCCAATGACTTGCCACAGATATCCTACATCTGTCACTGTTGGGTTTCCAGGTATTGGCTAAGTATCTTGGCACCCCCTATGATGCTTTATTAGGCAGTGTTCCTAATATTATTACCACCATGACAGCTACACATGTATGCAATATGAGGGTCATGCTGCTCAACAGTGGACATCTAACTGTCAGGATGCAGTCACTCATAGCAGTCATTGGAGTGGAGGACACATGTATACTGTAATGGAGAGGTGGTTCACATGTATGTAATTTATATTCCATACCATGGACAGTGTCTGGGTTGTGAACCTATTCCACAAGCATGCCCTTTGAAGTGTGGAAGTGTGCTTGAGGTCTCTGGGACATGTTGTGTGGACAGATTTGTATCTTCAGAAGTAGCATTCCTGACCTCATTTGTTGAGACCTGGCTATATAACTGAGGTAGTGATTGCACCTACATAGATAGTATGATACAGGGATCCATTGGAGCTATTGGTGTCTGTCCATACAGGGCATGTGTATAAGGCATAGTATTCCCTTTGTGGGGTACATTTGCAGAATCTGCAGTTGTTGCAGGTGTCCAGTGGGAAACATGGCAAAAGAGCCACTGTACACATTGATTAGGCTACTGAGGGGATGGAACAGGGTACCATGTCATTTTACTTGCTGGATAACACACACTCAGTCAGGAGATGTAACACATCAAAGTACTTTCTGATGTCAGTGGCACTGTTGTGGTCAACAGGCATGTAGTCCACTGCAATCACACCGTGGGTACTATCTGTGAGACAATTTTCATGAGAACTACCAATATAGTGGTTGCTGCCTAGTCAAGTGTGTTTGTGTATGATCCCTGGGTAGAGAGTGGTCTCTGAGTATTAGAAGGGTTGCCTATATTGTTCACTAATCCATGCTGTCACACAGTCATTCCACATGGCAGTAGACATTTAGGGCTGTGGATTGTGTTACCAACCTTTACGGTATTTGACAACTGTTGGCCTTGTAATGTGGACATTGGGACATATACTAGGTCCTCAGTATAATAATTTAGCAAAACCTACCCCCTCAATGGCTCCTGTTATTACACGCGCACGCACATTTGCCAGTACTGAGTTTTAAACCCCTACCTAGCTATGTATTCTACTATATTGTTACACAGTTATCACACACACCACAGAGCTTATATGTTGGAGAGCTGTCCAAAGGTATCTTTGAAGGTGAGTGACATCAGCAACAGTGCTAAAGGAGGGAGGTAAGGGAAGTGTAGCAAGTGTGAATGATCACAAAATCAGGTGCCTACAAAGACACACACACTCTCTCACACAAAGACACACTTTCAGAGTTGCCAGGACCAGGATTAGAACTCCTACCTAACTAGCTTGCAGTACTATAGTATTATGCAGTTATTGCATGCACCACAGAGCTTATATGTTAGACAGCTATCCAAAGGTATCTTTGAAGGTGAGTGACATAAGCAGCAGTGCTAAAGGAGGGATAAGGGAAGTGTAGTAAGTGTGAATGACCACAAAATCAGGTGTTTACAAAGACACACACACACACACACACACACACACACACACACACACACACACACACACACACACACACACACACACACACACACACACACACATTTTCACAGTTGCCAGGGCCAGGATTAGAATCCATACCTAACTAGTCTGCTATACTATAGTATTACACAGTTATCACACATGCCATGGATCTTTATATATTAGACAGCTGTCCAAAGGTATCTTTGAAGGTGAGTGACATCAGCAGCAGTGCTAAAGGAGGGGTAAGGAAAGTGTAGTAAGTGTGAATTAATACAAAATCAGGTGTCTACAAAGATACAAACACACACATTTTCACAGTTGCCAGTACCAGGATTAGAACTCCTACCTAACTAGTTTGCTACATTATAGTATTACACAGTTATTGCAAGCGCCACAGAGCTTATATGCTGGAGAGCTGTCCGAAGGTATCTTTGAAGGTGAGTGACATCAGCAGCAGTGCTAAAGGAGAGATAAGGGAAGTTTAGTGTGTGTTGGAATGGCCTCGACCACATTCATCTAGAAACACACAGACACACACACAGACACACACACACACACACACACACACACACACACACACACACACACACACACACTCCTTAACATTTTACAGGACTGAGATTACAACTTCTACATGGATACTTATTTGAACTGTAGTGTTACACAGTTATCACAAGCACCACTGAGACTATAGGGCTGGGGGCTAACCAAGGTATTTCTACAGTGAATGACATCAGCACATCATGTGATGTTGGCCAATAGGATGTATACTGTGTGGGAAAGGCCTCATAATGGGATTCTCTCTGCCATTGTCTGTCTTTCTCTTCCCCATTTCTCTGTGTGTGTATGTTGAACATATTATATTATGTTGGCCTTAGTTATGTGTGTGCATTCCTATCCAATGTGTGTGTGTGAAGTATCAATGGTGTACAATTTGGTGTGTGTGCACAGACAGCTGCGAATAACCAATAACTGTAGTCCTCTGTGTTGTGAGACATGGGCTTCATGTGTAGGAGCAGGCCCAGTATGACCTTCTATATTAAGTGTGTGCATCCATTCCAGGGAGGGTTGGACTCCAGTTCAGGGTTCTGTGTGCTACAGCTGCACCTATCAAACTGTTTCTGTAGGATATCTGTGGATAGGTTGCCAATATGGAGACACAATGGGCATAACATACAGGGGATACTCTAACTATTGCTGTCTGTGCTGCTTGTGTGACATGTTTGGTTGTAGCATAGAGTTTTCTGATATATGTACTGTTTTACACTGTGATGTATCATGTCATCAACTACTGACAGTTAGCATTCTTTGCTCACAGTTATTTACCAGGGAAATACAGGATGAAGGAAGCTGAGACCAATATTCTGGCACACACCTGCCATTGTGGAGTGGTAGCTACAGGCAATAGACTGCTGGTTCTGTCTAAATGGTGCAACACCTTGTTAGTATGCTGGCTGAGGATCCCATTCTTGTGTTTTTTTCAACTGCATGGAATGGCCATATCCTGCTGAGGCTATATCTCTCAACTGTACAGATACACCCAGGTTATCCAGAGGCATATCTGGTCAGTTTACCTTCACATTGTGGTTTACAAGCAGTTTTGTTGCTATTCATTCATGGGTTTGCAGTCAGGGAGTAGTATGGGTGGACAACTGAGTTTCAGACTTCACACACTCCATGACATCCATGCTTCTACCCCCCCCTCTGTTATTCTATCCTCTTACTAACATCTCAGAGGTATCCCTATAGTTGGGCCTTTATCCCAGTAGTATTTATGGCCTGGTCCATAGTCCTTGCAGTAGGACATGGGGAGGCATGCTCCTGGCATTGGTCAACATGGCCTTGCATTTGTTTTCTGTTTACTGTGTTAGGTTGTTAGTTGGGACCCCCTGACATTCTGTACATTAGCACTATGGGTAAGGCATGGGCCTTTGCCAGAGGACTGTGAGCCATTTGAAAGTGTTGCAGGCCATCTGTTACTGCAATTCTATGTGGGATTATGGGGGGGGGGGTGCACACCTGCAGACTTTAAACATTTGCAATGACTGTACTGGTATTCCGGTTACTCTATTGGCTTTCATTTCATATTGTATTGTGAACTATCATGCAGAAAGGAGGCATATCAGTAGAGTACACATGTTAGATCTTAATGGCATAAATTTCAGTTTCAGACGTCTTACCCTTCAGAACTAGAATGCAACTGCCAGACCTGTTGTAGTATGTCTGAGTAGGTTTGGTGGGGGGCTGTTCACCATTGCCATCATTTGGGGGCCTTAGCCCGGCCTTTCTTTATGGTCATCTACACCTGTCCTGCTGGTTGAGGCTGGTGGTGGGTATGTGACTCTCACTGACATCCATGTGTGTGACCTATTGACACCCACAGTTATTTGGGCCATCACATGTACTGCGGTGGGGGTTGTCAACTTTTGTAGTGCTGCCTAGTATGTTGACACCAGTATTTGTTGTGAATTTCCCGTTGTCCCATATAGATGTCTGTTGCTATCCCATTCAGCCACACAATTCCCTTGCATGCTTGCATCCATATCATACATACCATTATGAGAACATACTACTCCACTCAGTAATTGATAGGAAGGGTGACTTACCTTGTTGCTGGACCAGTATTGAGGATAGTGCTGTGGGGCTGACTATGTCAGATGCACATAGTACACTCCCTATACATGATAAAGCACAGGTAGTGTCATGTTTGGCATACTTTTTACTGTATGTGCAAGTCAGAGAGAGGTATCAGTCCCTGGGTCTGCACAGTGTCAGTGTGTGTGCTATGCATTGCCTCTTTGCCAAGGCCTGGGCATTCTGGGCATGCCTCCTTCTGCCTACAAGGGCATGCTCTGGATGTTCCTCTTCTGAGTCCCTCTGTACCTGTGCTTGCCTTGGCAATGATGGGTGGCTGTGTGGCCCTGCCCCATGATGTTAATGCTGCAGCTGTTTCCACAGGATCATATTGTGTAGCATGGCACATACTATGAACATTTGTGTACATGTAAATGGAAAATACTGCAAGGCTCCACCAGATATGTCAAGGCAGTGGAACTGTGACTTGAGCACCCCAAACCCATGCTCTACAATGATCCTGGCTTGTGCATGTGCCTCATTATAGTATTCTTGTTCGGGTGCGTGTGCATTTCTGATGGGTGTCATCAGCCACGGCTCTAGTGCATAGCCAGCATCCCCCACTAGATAGCCATATGGGATGTCCCCACTGGCAAATGCCTGATACAGCTGTGAGCAATGCCAGATGTGGGAGTCATGATAGCTTCCAGGGCTGCCAGCACACACACATTCATGATAATGCCCTGGGCATCGCATACGACCTGGCAGTTGATGGAGGGGAAGCCCTTGCAGTTTATGTAGACCCTACCCCGCTCACCGGGTGGTGCTTTGATGTGGATGTACATGCAGTCTATAGCACCAACTACCTCAGGGTATTCTGCTATATGGTGGAAGAGATGCATACTTGTGGTCAACACCTCACGGGTGTTGGGGAAATAAATGTGCTCATTGACATGTGGTGTCATGGCATCCAGGAACTGGTGGAGCACCCTGGATGTTTATGTCTGTGAGAGCCCCATGATATCCCCAGCTGGTCTTTGGAACATACCTGTGGCTAGTATTCTTAAGTCTACACATACCTTGGTATCCACTGGGATGGGTTCCCCTCTGTTAGTTCTGTCTGTGAGGCGTGGCTAGCACAGCTCAATGATTTGCTGTAGTATGTCCCTGTCCACCCTATAGTGCTCCACTATTTACAGCTCATGTAGCCCCTGGTAGGTTACCCTGGGTTTGTACACTCTTCTCCTCCTCCTCCTCATTGTGGGCTGGTTATCAGCAATCTCCTCCTCATCACCCTCAGTCTGTAGCACATATTGATGGAGTAAAGCAGCAGCAGCCTCTAACATTTTTAGTTAGTTTTTCCAGTTAAAAATCCCCCCTCTGTATACACCGGTGGTGTGGAGTTTGTGGGAAAAAGCAGTCTGAAAGGTGTTTGCATAGTTTATAGTAGTGTGCTGGGCTGCTGCATGTGCAATTAGCTGATTCTGATACATTCTTCCTGCCAGCTATGCTATTTTCCCAAAGAGCAGTCTGAAAGGTGTTTGCATAGCTTATAGTAGTGTGTTGGGCTGCTCCATATGTAATTGGCTGATTTTGATACATTCTACTTGCCAGCTATGCTACTTCTCCTTGATTGCCTTCCTACTGCTGTTTTCCCTTTCCAGTTCCTCCCTATTTAAGCCCCGAGGAACACTGCACATACCCACTGCTTCAATATAAATAGTGCTGTCATTTCCTCTTCCTTTTTTTTTTTGTTTAAAACCTGGTGGGTGGTGGGCACACCCATTTAGGCTATGTACACAGTGCTCATGCACATCTGACACACCCCCTTCTTTAGCTGTGCAAAAACGGGCCACAGAGCTCCAATGAGCTTACAGCAAGCATGACACACCCCTTTATGAAGTCATCTAGCTCTTAGACTTGTACTGTTCTATTGCTGTACCTACACTGTTAGGTACAAGCTGACACTCTGAGTAAATTTGTGATTCAGTATAACCCTCCCTCATTTGCATACCCCAGTGTGTAGGTCATTAGTTACTGCTCTAAAATGGACCCTTTCCCCTTGACAACCAGTGCTCCCTGGTATTGTTGACATTCTGCATGCCATTGACTATAATGGCAAAATGCAGAATTAACTTAAAATTGACATTTCTCATTTTTTTTTCGGCACAATCCCATTTGTGTGCCGCTGTCCTAAGCTTAAACTGCCGAGATCGGCCAAAAAAAAAAGTTTAATTAAAAAAAAAAAAAAAAAAAAAAAATGTTTTTAATGCCAATGGCCTTATATTTGGCCACTGGCATATGTAGTGAACATAATACATGCTTTTACAGGAGCTGTCATGCCTCCTTTTCTGTCAGATGCAGAAATGTATTCGGTTACTAGCCGAATACATTTCTGCACTGACACTGTTCTTATATGGAGTCCGTGCAGCTTGGTGAATTGCAAAATCACCTCATTCGCATAGTTTTCACCAGCAAATGAGGTGATTTGCATATTTGCTGGTTTTCCATGCAGGAACAGTGTAGGGCTGCTCGTGCACGTGAAAACGGCACTATCCTGAATCGCTTGGTGGCCATTTTCAGTGCAGGAGCTCCTACCCTGCTCCTGCATGGAAATTTAGGCTTCCTGAATCCCGGGGAATGTTTCACTGTTACTGGCTTATATGCCTATCAGGGTAATGTAATGTAATGTGCAGTAGTTTGCCATTGACTTAACAGCCATCATTCCTTTTTGGATTTGTTCCTGGGGTCAGATCTACACCTTCACTGTATAAGCTAACAGATGTGTTCTCATCAGTATGAAGATGCTTCTCTCCTGCATTTTACTTGTTCAAACTCAGCTGATCATGACAGATGCATCTCTGAATGGCTGGACACTTATTTCAGGACTGCTCTGGATGATGAGATAGGATCAACTTCAAAAAGCAGTTACATGCCAGTATCCTACAGTCCTGATTCTATAGGCCTTAAAAAACAGGTTCCTATTACTTGATCAAACGTTTAAGTTAGGGAATACCTAAACGTCAATCTGGTAATAGCGAAAGCAAATAAACGCGAACTGATGATTTAACGCAGGGAAAGAATTTCCTTGACTGTTAAGCAGATTTTGCCCCTTTCCCCACTGTATAGTGATCTCAGAGTTGGTATATTTAGTTAGGGGGGTGTGGGGGGCACAGCCCCTTGCTTTATTTTGGTTTAAATTTCTTTTTTTTTGCGACTGAGGGAATTCATTCCCTACTTTAAATTGGCCGTTCGCTGTTTTAATTTTTTGATATTACCAGGTCAACGATTAGGTATTCACTAACCTAAACTTTGTGAAATTATAATTCTTGTTGATGGGGGTCAGAAAATCAGAACATGCTATAATATCTAAATAGGCAAATGAATAGATGTTCCTGATATCACTGTCATAAAAAATTAGAATGTGACAGTGGTCTATCGATAACAACATTTTCCTGGTATACTGAGGGAATCAGATGTTACCCCAGTAACCATATGTCTTAGCAGAATCCCTATCCCAGAGGAAGGACTGCATCAACACAGTATTCAGACCATTTTACAGGCTTGTGAACCTTGGAGATCAATTTTTTCACACTCAAAGAGAACATAGTTATTCTTAGATTCTCCTTCTTGTAAGACTTATGAGATGAATGAGTGGGGAAGATGTTCTTAGTAGAAGACACAGGAATATTTTTGAAATTATTTGCTCTATTTCCATTTATTCTTTATTGGCTGACAATTTTTGCAATTATTTTTGTGCTCATGCCTGCCGACCACTGAGTCTCTAATCAATCAGACATTACGATGTCTGCAAAGCTTGTCATTCAGCCAACCATGAGGGTGCTTTATGCTCTCATGCTATCATGACAAAGAGTTTTTTTTCCATTTTATGGACTAACCCTGCCTTGATGCTGATGCAAACATTGTTCTGACCACAGAGACCACCTTTGACCCCTTGTCCATGCATGTGTAGTCCCCAGTATGTGTTAACGGGGGCTCTCATCACTGGTTTGGGTGACCATAACCATGAAAAACAAAAGTAGACCAGCAGGAGCAGATTCAGAGGTAAAATACAATCCTTTATTACAAACAGACCGGTTTCGGCAAATCCTGCCTTCTTCAGTGTAGGACAAACAACAATGCCCTGTTCACCATGCAATAAATACAAAATGTAAACCAATAGGCAGACAGAAGTCATAAATATTAATGAAACATAGAAATGTGAAAAACAGCCATAGCCCCAAGAATTTCATGATACAACACCCTAACTAGTATTGATAAAAATCTATCTGACATCCTAAAATTTGTACATTAAATCTAAATCCTGTGAAAAACATAGGACCTACTGAGATTGAATATATACATAAAAATACATATTCAAAAAAGGAAATACATCCAAAAATGAACAATGATCAGTAGTGAACTGTATTATACCATATGAAAAAAACCCCAACTGTCTGATAAATTATCCATTATGTTAAGACTAAGTATCAGACATCCAAAAAGACAATCAAGCAGTGGCGGCTGGTGACTTCAAATCACAGGGGGGCTGCAGGAGATGCTGAATGGGCGGGGTCAAAGGGAAGGGGTGTGGTCAACCATAAAGGGAGGAGCTATGCTCAAAACCACAAAAACTAACTTTAATTAAATACGCTGCCCTGGGTGGCAAACCATCATTATGAAAGTCCAATCAAGACAAAAATAAGTGTAGAAGAATAAAAATATTTCAATGCATTGGCTGCATGACAGCTTACTTAATATCTAGATGGAAACAAAAGGTTGTGAGGCATGAAAAAATAAATTACTTTTTAAATACATTACTGGAATGCCAGTCAAAATCAAGTATAAGAAAAACCAGAAGCACTCAACTCAAACCACTTCTCCTTGCACTGCAGTTCTAATTATAATATATTCAGCTTTATTAAAGTACCAAGCAACATGCTGAAAGTAGAAATCTATGTGATGCCCCACTTGTAAAAATGTTTCTTATCCAAAAAGACCTGCTGCCTGACAACTTGTTTCATGGGGAAAACATGATAAAAGTAAAAATGAAAAGCAAACAAGAAACAAGCTCAAGATACATTGCTTAAAGGATTACTGTACAGGTTATGGACCACACATGATTGGCATTCTGTTTAGTTTACGGGTAAAGCCTGTAGAGATGACTGGAAGTCTCCAACAAGTGTAATGAGCTTTTTAAAATAATGGAATCCTGTCCTTTAATACCCAAGGCTTATACATTATCTAGTCAAGTATTCTCTGCATGGCAACAACAGAAAGGCTTTCAATGTTGGCAATTCTTTAACAGTATGCTTATTAAAGCTTACTTGCATCTTACCATGTCAGACAAGCTTACCTTATGGTCATTAAAGCATTGCTACTTAAACACAGAGCAACAGGCACTTTGAGTAATAAGCATAAATCAACAGTACAAAATATGACAGAAACCAGACCATTCTGCAAAATCAAGGACAGATGAAAAGCCACTGTAGTACTTATGCAGTGTGTCCTCCCCATCCAAGGTAGATACAACTACTCCTTGCCTTGCTTGGACACATCCAGAGTCACTACAGCAACAAGCATGTCACAATTTGAAATCTCTCTGGCTGACTGTGATGGCCCTGACACATTTGTCATACCTCTCAACTTCAAGAGCAAGAAATCTGGACAAAGCCATACACAGAAGTGGGACAAAGGCACAACAATAAGGACAATTTTTAAATATTGCTCTAATAAACTTAGAAAGATAATAGAATAGGTCTTGCATTAGTATGAATTTTCTGAAGGGTATAAAATCTGAAACTCAAATGTCTGTCATTTTCTAACTTCAGTCTTTAGTGATTTGTCACTAATTTGCCAAAAACACAATTTTATGAAAAATGGACCAAAAATGTGATGCAAAAATATAAAATAGACACACAATACAGCTTCTACCTGTCAAAGAAGGGACACTTTAATATTAGTACTGCTACCTTGAGCAGCTGACAAAATAAAAGAATCTACATGCATTTCAAGTAATCTATAACTTTGATTATTACAGTTATTTCTTAATTGTAAACCCTCCATGTTTTCTTCCAAAATTGCTATTTTTGGAGGGATTATTAGGGGAAGAGCAACATTTTGAGCCAAAAATTGGGGACAGTTGAGAGGTTGGCTATGCCTAATTCTATAAAGCAATTTATTTGCATGTACCTCTCAACCTGTTAATGCAGTAAATATGAACAAGGCCAAATATATTGGGGCACATATAAACAGTACTAAAATTGCTCTTGTATAAATTGAGACAGTTGATAGAACGGCTCTTACTTTAACATGCATTTTTATGAAGGTTATGAAGTCTGAAACTTATTATTTAGTGACTTCTGGCAAATCATTTAGGAATTAAAACTACAAATTTTATGAACAACAAACCAAAAATAAGAAGCAAAAATCTATTCATTCTTTGAAAATCTGGACAGTTGGGAGGTATAGTTCAGCTGGGCCTGTCTGAGTTTGCTGCCCTTCCCCTGACAAAATAATGGTTGAACTGGAGCCTCTGCAGCCATTCCAATTAACCATTACTTGGCTATTTCACTCCATTTACCATAAACACTAATGTGCATACTGCTTTACTTCAATGATTGGACTTCATTTGAAAGATTTATTTTGTATTTTACAGCACAAACATTAAGTCATCTGTTAAACAAAGCAATGCAGTCTCACAATGAAAACTTAGCATTAAAACTTCTCTGCCCTTGAAACTCACATTCATTGAAACAGCATTGAAACCCACATTCAAAGAAAATACATTTTGCCAGTGGCAGATAAAGATTAATTTTGGGCTGTTTTCGAATCATAGGCCCCTTGCATATGAAACATACATGTGCTCTTTGATACACCTTCCTCATTGTACTAAAAATTATATTCCTTGTACAATACAGTACACTTGTTAGAGGGTGTTTTAAATTTGTTTTGAACATTTTTCCAGTAAGCAATGAAACAAAACATATGCACCCATAATGGCAAAACTGCCCAGTTGAGAACATTTATCTTATATAAGTCTACTCAGACTTCCACAGTCCACCATTTTTAGTAAATATACACAATTCTACAGTCCACCATTATTAGTAAATATGCACAATTCCACAGTCCACCATTATTAGTAAATATGCACAATTCTACAGTCCACCATTATCAGTAAATATGCACAATTCTACAGTGCACCTTTATCAGTAAATATGCACAATTCTACAGTCCATATTCAGTGAATTCAGTTCTTGCCATAGCTGTCAACCTTAGCACAAAACCTGGACGAAGCCAATAATGGGGAATACAGTCCCAAAATAGGGACAAATTTAAAATATTCATCTTATAAACTTAGAAAATTGCTAGAAAAAAAGGTTGTGCTACTATGTATTCTGAAGAACATGAAGTATGAAATTCAAATGCCTGTCAATTTTACTGCGGACAGAACAAAAACAATTTTCAGCAGAGGGATTAAAACTGCAGACACATCTTTGTAAAATGGCAGGGCACCAGAGCAAATCCACACAAACACAGGCAGGAGATGCAGACTCCAAACAGAAGCCACCCCAACCAAGAATCAAACTAGAAAACCTATAGCTGTGAGGCAACAATACTACCACCGCACCATCAATT
The DNA here is from genome assembly GCF_019279795.1 of Protopterus annectens. NCBI lineage: Eukaryota > Metazoa > Chordata > Ceratodontiformes > Protopteridae > Protopterus > Protopterus annectens. The sequence continues at coordinate 394,461,576 of NC_056736.1, forward strand.
ATGCAAGGAATTAAACATTCAGAAACCTGAAGTCTGAAATTCAAATGCCTGTCAATTTTACTGCGGACAGAACAAAACCAATTTTCAGCAGGGATTAAAACTGCAGACACGTCTTTGTAAAATGGCAGGGCACCAGAGCAAATCCACACAAACACATGGAGGAGATGCAGACTCCACACAGAAGCCACCCCAACCAAGAATCAAACCAGAAAACCTATAGCTGCAAGGCAACAATATTACCACTGCACCATCAAGTAATTAAACATTCAGAAACCCTTAAGTCTGAAATTCAAATGCCTGTCAATTTTATTTAACATTTTTTAATCAGGACAGTCTGACTTGGAACAAATAAACAATTTTCAGCAGAGGCCCAGGAAGAAATAATGCAGACATGTCTTTGTAACATGGGAGGGCACAAAAGCAAACCCACACAAACACAGGGAGAAGATACAGACCCCACAAAGAAGGAACCCCAGCCAAGAATCAAACCCAAGAACCTGCAGCTGTGAGGCAACAATGCTACTACTACACCATCAAATATCAAGCATTGCAACATTTACAAACCACAGATATTATGAGGAACAGATCAGATCGAATATGAGGTAAAAATCTGAAATTTTTTTACAAATGGTGGTGGGTAGGGAACTCAAGTCTTTAACACCTGCATACAGGTTACAGGGTTCAAGCCTGAGGCATTCCCTACCACACCACCATAAGCACCTGGGGCATTTTCACACACACACACACACACACACTCTCTCTCTCTCCAGTAAAGCACAAGCACCATACACAAACTCCAGTAAAGCACAAGCACCAAAATTAAAAGGCACCTTACCTGAATGAATACATCCAGAGTTAACGTCTGTACATACATCCTTCCCGCGCAATACTGAAGACCATGAGATCCCAATGCTCCTTCCCGACGCCGACGAGATCCCTAAGGCTCTGTCCCGAGTCCCTGCTGCTCCTCTTGCAGTCCGGACGCGTCCCATAATCCTGGTGGGTCTGTGCACTGTAAAAGTGCACAGACGTCTCCTTGTGTCCCCTATGGGGCGGGCTGCCTTGAGCATGCAGACCGATAAGTCGGACTCGGTCTATAATTTTAAAAATATTTTTATTTTTCATTTTTTTTTCTTTCTTTTTTTATTTTTGAGGGGGCTGCAGTCCGGCAGCTCTATGCCACGAGCCGCCCCTGCAATCAAGTCTAGGATTTGTTCATCATGAAAAATGATGAAAGACCACAAAGTAGAATGCAATGTTACAAACTAAACATCCACAAAGCAGTAACTCCCTGGACCTATTTATCAAAAAGCCTGAGGATAAATGAAATATAGTGAAAAACATGATTAGAGACTAGACATATACTATGTAACAATGAAATAATCTGAAAAACAAAATCACAATGGTGAACCATGTTACACCAATCAAAGTATTCAGATGTTTATTAAAGGAACTATCAAATGTTGGATAAAAATATTCCGCAAACCATGAAAGACCACTAGATAAACAACAAATCTATAATAATAAAGACTGTACCTCAGCCGAGCAAAAATGCCCTTGTCCTATTTATAAAAAACAAGAGGACTGGGGAACTCTGGACATTAGTTTGAAAACTGGACCTATACTATTCAATGGTAATGTGGTCTAAGAACTTAAATATAAAGGACCAACTATAGATGATCGTTAAGTCCAGGAGGAAAAAGACCCCCTAGTGTGATTATCCAGTATTTCTCTTTGTGATCTAGTAGGCCGTGCCAACCCTGTTTGTGGCAATGGTCACCTATAATACGATCTATGACCATGAAATTGAATCTAGCCTGTGGATGTTTGAGAGTATGTTGGTACAAAGCACTGGTAGATTTATGATTCTTAATATCACTGCGATGTTCATTCATTCGAGATCTAAGGGGCCTAGAAGATTGGCCCACATAGAATGCACCACAATAACAAGTAGCTAGGTACACAACCCAATCACTGCCACTGTTACCAAATATTTTGATGTTAAATATCTGGGTGGTATTGCGACTTGAAAACTCCTTAGATTTATTCATATAAGAACATGAACCACAGTGGCCACAGGGAAAAGAGCCAAATAGCTCTTCACCTTGTAATGTAAGTTGTTTATGAGTAATCCCTCCACTACCCATATGTTTATAATGTGATAAGTACGAGCCCAATGTTTTGCCTCATTTATAAGAAAAACGACATTGTTGTCCCAAAAGTGACCTCAAATGATCATTGGCCAACAAGATGTTCCAATGTTTATTGATGATATTCCTGACCATATTAATATTTCTACCATAAGTGGTGACAAAACGTATGGGAGTACTTAATGTATTATTTTTCTCCGATTTGTATTCCAACAACTGTTCCCTGTTGATTTGGTTGACCCTGCATCTGGCTAGGTTAATGTCTTTATGGTCATAGCCCCTACTGGCAAACCTGTTACTTAAATCCATGCTAGCTGATTGATATTCAACATCCTTAGAACTAAGGTGTTTAATACGCATGAATTGTGACACTGGAATACTCCTGATAGTGTGGCGTGGGTGCATGCTGGAAGCATGAAGCAGGGTGTTATATTGTGGGTACTTACGGAAAACCTTGCTAGATAATGTAAAATCATGATTTCTGGAAACCGGAACATCCAAAAAGTTGATCGTATTTTGGTCATATGACAATGAAAATTCCAGTCCCCATATATTGCTGTTGAGATAGTCAACAAATTCACGTAAGTAACCCAAATCCGCACGCCACACTAACCAGCAGTCGTCCAGGTAACGTCGCCAGATGTCCATTTCAACCTGATAGATGTTATGTAAATTGTCATAAATCATGTACTCCTCAAAATAAGCCATGAAAAGGTCTGCATAAATGGGAGCAAATCACGCTCCCATAGCCGTACCTTGCAATTGCCAATAACATTGGCCTTGAAAATATAGCACATTTTTATTGAGTACATGTTCTGACATACAGATGAGTAAGGTATTGAACCCGGGTGAGTATAGATTTGCTCTGTTGAGCCTGTACTGAAGGGATTGTAAACCTGCCCAATGTGGAATACTGGTGTATAATGCTTTTACATCTAAAGTGCACATATACCATCCCGGTTCTAACTGGGTATCCTGAATAATCTGTAAAAATTGGGTTGTGTCCTGCAGTCTTGCCCTAATCAAACTCAACAAAGGCTTGAGATATTTCGTGAGAAATGCCGATAGGGGTTCAGTAAGAGATCCTATTCCAGAGACAATAGGTCTACCAGGAGGTTTGTTGAGTGATTTGTGAATCTTAGGCAAAAGATACAAAATCTGTTTAGATGGTTCTGACACAGTCAATGACGATAAACATTTTTTACTAATAATCCCCTCTTCAAACACAAGCTTTAAAAAGGAATCAATTTCATCTTTGAAATTAGGTGTGGGATCTATTGACATATGCATGTAACATGTTTTGTCCGATAGTTGTGACATCCCTTCCTGTATATAATCATCTGTATTGAGAACCACCACAGCACCTCCTTTGTCAGCTGAAAGTACTGTAATTTCCTTGTTGTTACGTAGTTGATCTAAAGCCAACCTATCACCTGTAGTGAGATTACTTTGTAACATAACATGCCCATAGTTCTCGAAATGAAGGTCCCTCAAAATGGAATCCATAAAAATGGAGACATATTTATTCATAGGTGGTTGAAATGACGATCTACCAAACCTAAACTCATCAGATACCCGTGAACCCTCCTCGGCAAAAAACAATTTTAAATTAAGAGTACGGCAAAAAACCTGCAAGTCCTGGATGATATGATATTCCTGAGAGAAAAAAGCTGGTATATAATTAAGTCCCTTATTCAATAAGGCTATTTGTTCCTCAGATAATGCAGTACTAGAAAGATTTAATACATTCTGATTCGAAGTCTGAATAGAAACTAGCTCAGAAAATTGTTCAGTAGACCCTGAAACGAGACATGTGGAGGTTCTTTTCTTGTGCTTCCTGCCCCCCCCCCCCCGATGTCCTGTTCCCCTTCTAAAGGGATATTTCTATTACTTTTCTTTCTGTTAGGAGAAACCCTATCAGACGTCCCCTCACTATCCGTTAGGGAGGAATCATCCCCTGAAGTGCTATTAAAAGAGCTATCTCTATTTTTGAAAATAGATCGAGGTCTCTTTTTGGTACGACTAGGCCCTGTCCTGGTTTGATTCGTGTCGGCAAATCTAACCGACCGACTAAACTCAAATGGTCTACCCCGTTGATAATCCGAATAGTCCCTGTGAAGCTTTTTAATTTTATGTTCCTTGATAATCTTCTCATGTTCAGTCAGATCATGTGAAAGTTTTTTAATATTGTCTTGATATTTCAAAGAGGATTCAAACTTACTAACATCCGAACATAGTGTCTTGCATAGTGTCTTGATTTCTTGTATATTCAAATCAACAGCTCTTTCATAATATTGTAATAAAATATTCACAAATGACATGGACTGTGGCAGTGATTGGGTTGTGTACCTAGCTACTTGTTATTGCGGTGCATTCTATGTGGGCCAAACTTCTAGGCCCCTTAGATCTCGAATGAATGAACATCGCAGTGATATTAAGAATCATAAATCTACCAGTGCTTTGTACCAACATACTCTCAAACATCCACAGGCTAGATTCTATTTCATGGTCATAGATCGTATTATAGGTGACCGTTGCCACAAACAGGGTTGGCACGGCCTACTAGATCACAAAGAGAAATACTGGATAATCACACTAGGGGGTCTTTTTCCTCCTGGACTTAATGATCATCTATAGTTGGTCCTTTATATTTAAGTTCTTAGACCACATTACCATTGAATAGTATAGGTCCAGTTTTCAAACTAATGTCCAGAGTTCCCCAGTCCTCTTGTTTTTTATAAATAGGACGAGAGCATTTTTGCTCGGCTGAGGTACAGTCTTTATTATTATAGATTTGTTGTTTATCTAGTGGTCTTTCATGGTTTGCGGAATATTTTTATCCAACATTTGATCGTTCCTTTAATAAACATCTGAATACTTTGATTGGTGTACCATGGTTCACCATTGTGATTTTGTTTTTCAGATTATTTCATTGTTACATAGTATATGTCTAGTCTCTAATCATGTTTTTCACTATATTTGATTTATCCTCAGGCTTTTTGATAAATAGGTCCAGGGAGTTATTGCTTTGTGGATGTTTAGTTTGTAACATTGCATTCTACTTTGTGGTCTTTCATCATTTTTCATGATGAACAAATCCTAGACTTGATTGTCTTTTTGGATGTCTGATACTTAGTCTTAACATAATGGATAATTTATCAGACAGTTGGGGTTTTTTTCATATGGTATAATACAGTTCACTACTGATCATTGTTCATTTTTGGATGTATTTCCTTTTTTGAATATGTATTTTTATGTATATATTCAATCTCAGTAGGTCCTATGTTTTTCACAGGATTTAGATTTAATGTACAAATTTTAGGATGTCAGATAGATTTTTATCAATACTAGTTAGGATGCTGTATCATGAAATTCTTGGGGCTATGGCTGTTTTTCACATTTCTATGTTTCATTAATATTTATGACTTCTGTCTGCCTATTGGTTTACATTTTGTATTTATTGCATGGTGAACAGGGCATTGTTGTTTGTCCTACACTGAAGAAGGCAGGATTTGCCGAAACCGGTCTGTTTGTAATAAAGGATTGTATTTTACCTCTGAATCTGCTCCTGCTGGTCTACTTTTGTTTTTCATGGAAATGGTTTGGACCGTGCATTCCCCCGTGCATAGAACTTGGTTTGGTGTGACCATAACCATGCCTTTCTGACACCAGCTTCGCATATCATGAAAGACTTCCATTCTCCATCCAATAGCCTATCATCAGAGCAATAGTGTTGGCTAGGTAGGAATCACCATCCTTACCCTCCATGGACAGGCATGTACCATCCTTCCTACCTATGCCCACAAGCACCCTAAACACTAGTTAAATTCAGGTTGCCTGAGCTATATCTGTATGTACTGTCAGTGCAGACAGCTCACAAAAGTTTGGTCAGAAAAGCCAAGCACATCCTGGTGGCATTAGATTGATTAAGCCAACCTGATTTCAGGCTCTTGGCTTCTGGCCCCTCCCAAGACTATTTTAGTTCAAGCACTACAGCAGTTTGCACATTGGACAGCGGTTCCTGCATTAGCTCTTTTTATTCCATTGTATCTTTCAGATGAAATCTTGGAGATGCTAGAAACTACAAAGAAAAAGTTCTACTAGACACATGTAATAAAATGGAAAAAATTATCTCTATAGATTGAGAGATATTTCCTTCCTATTCAGTCAGTGAATTGATAGGTTTGAACCAATACTCTCAGCTGTGTGCTTGAGCTGAGCCTCGCATATTCAACAGTCATTGCTTGTACTTTGAGAATCTCAGCGTACCATGACTCATTGAGATAGGACTCAAATTCAACTACAGCTGATTAACCAGTTTTTGAAGGAGCCCCTTTATCCCTTGAAGGAAAAACAATCCTTCCTTCATGGTCCTGGAACCTCATGGTGGATATGTTTAACCATCCACTTTTTGAATCCCCTGACCTAGCAGACCTTGGGAGACCTTGTCCTTATTACCTTTTTTCTACTAGGTGGACCTCTGAGCTATGCAGCTTGGTTTGTCATGAGCCCTTTGCACTGTCCATGAAGGACCAGGAGTCCCTCAGGATCAGATCTCTTTCCCTTGAAGGTGTGTTTGAGCATTTACTCGGTTAATTTGCCCATTTCCTTTTTCCTTTCCATGAACAGACTGGATAGCATCTCTTTGGTCATTTAATTACCCAAATGAAACCATAGACCTGTAGTTAATTATGCCATGTGCATGTTTCCTCTGCTAAGTTCCTTTGATGACATCATCTGGAATAACTCTAGCAATTCTGAGTGTTATTCTGCTACTTAACCCTATGAAGACAATTTAGCTTTTAACCAAGTATTTTTTTCTGCCCACTGTAAATCTTAGAGAAGAAAGTTACAATGCATCTAAAGCAAAATTGAGGTACCTTTGGTTTAATAGTACTTTTTTGTATGTTTACTGTGTTTTTTAACCTTTTAAATAGCATACAATGATTTATGATGCTATAGTAATAATTTGTATTTACTTGTAATGTTTTGATAAGTTATATTTATTTTTAATGCTTATGCCTAAGTATATGGTATTTTTGTTAATCTGAATATTGTTAACTGGGTTGTCCCATGGAGCCTATTTTAGCTGGGAATATTAGATCTATGTCATAACACTGAAACTCATAAGGTCGAACTCATATCATTAAAAACTCATAACATCGAAAACTTGTAACACTGAAAACTTGTAACACTGAAAATATTCTCCACAAGAAATATATCCTAAAAACATGTTTTTGCAGGGGGGAAAGCCCCCCTGCACCCTTCACATGGGGGCTTTGCCCCCATATACCCTTACTTATATATACTAACTCCATGATCACAGAACCATGGAGAAAAGAAAAAACCCATACAAAGTGAATCAGTAATTAAGAGCAAATATGGACATCTACGAATCTGGGGGTACAACATGATGCCGGCCATAGCAATTCACACATACTGTGCTAGATTCAATCCATAATAACTCCTATGATAAGAAATGTCACCATTGTGTGCATTCTACATATTTCTATACAATTCTACACTTTTCAGTGTAAATGAGTTTTCAGCGTTATAAGTTTTCATTGAAATGGGTTTGACTTTATAGTTTTCAGTGTTATGAGTTTTCTGTGTTAGGAAAGGGACCTGCGATCATTATAATTACAAGTTGTACATGTGATGAATCATTCTAATGTTTGCCAAAATATTTATTCATATATTTATTAAGCACATACATCCCTTAGACGAAAATATTGCTCATCAGGGCTAGCTCAGGAGACCTCTTTGGTTAATTGACTTCCCAAGAGTCATGCAGAAGGTGATGGAGACTATGGGAAATCAAACCCACAGTAAAACTGGGTCCCTATCACATTATCAGAAATGTGTCCTATCGAATGCATTTTCACCGAACAGTAAATAGTGAACAGGCAAAATAGCGAAGCGGCTTTTCGGTGAATTCTTTCCCTGGGAAAGAAGTTGCTTAGCTGCTTTGTTAGTTTGCCATGTTTTGCACTGTAGTGTGGTCTCAGAGTCCGGTCTAAGAGATTCCCTTATCCAGTATGGCTCCCGAACATAAATGTGCAATAGTTACTGACCTTAGGGTTAGGGTGCGGGTTAAGGTAAGTGCATATCTAGTAATATATTTAGCGTACACCTTAGGGTTAGAAGTAGGGTTTACCTAAGTGTATATATATGTTTATTTTTTGGGGGTGGGTTAGAACTAGGGTTAAGTTAGGTGGATATTTGTTTTAAACTGTTTACTTTTCTATTTTGGGTTAGAAATAGGGTTAAGGTAGGTGTGTATGTGTTTTAACTGTTTATTTATTTATTTTTTTTAGTTGGAACAGCAATTGCTTTCCCTCGGAAAGAAATCGCTGTTCTGAGCTGTCGATATTTTCATCTTTCAGTGAAATGGGGTTGATCAATCATCGTTCGCTGTTTTCAACGTTCGATGACATGATATAGACCCGTAAAACTCGTGAGTTGCCCATAGCCATAATCTGCTATACTAGTCTGAAAATAATATGAAACCATGCAATTGTATATGGGCAGAATCATTTCTGAAAAAGTGTCATTAGATCTAATCAATTACCTGAGCAACAAATGAATATATAAAATAAATGAATTATTGAAATTATAAGCCTAATATATACATGTGCGGCCTTTGCCATTTGATGCAGCTGTTACTGTGAGATCACTGTGTTAAGCATATAATCATAAGGTTTATGAAAACTTATAAAACTCATAAGAGCATTATGACTGCATAATACAAATCATACATAAAACACAAATAAAATGTAAAATACATAACCCAATGAAAAAAAATCTACCTCCATTTGACTTTTGTGGGATCAGAGCAAAATAGGGTGAGACAAGTGTAATGAGACAGGTACAGAATTTGGCAGCACTTACTGCCTGTCATATGACAGTTGAATTTTATAGTTTCATGGGTAAATTACTAGGCTGTTGATCTGTTTGGATCTTAGGAGGCCTAGAATTAGATTCCAATGGTACTCTCTAGTCATTGTGTTTTGTGTATGAATAACCCAGAGACAGGCTAAATAAGGATATGTTGGGACATTTATGTGTTCTCTATACATGAGGGAAACGGTTGAAGGAGTTTTGTTCAAACATTTGTTGTTAAATTTTGTTATACAGGTGGGTCTCTGTAGAATGCCATGCTGCTTTTTTAACCTGGGTGTGTGCTGTTCACCTCTGGTTTGACTGCACCTTATATTGGTAAAATTAAATTAAAGGAATATAACATATTTTCCTAGCACTATATAACATTTTTTACAGAAACCAGAAAACAATGCATTAATTAATTAATGGGGTGGCAATTTTCTTATAAGATTAATTTTGTCTAGTTGTTCTAGTGATTTAATTAATTTTTTTCCCTTGAAAGATAAACCCAATACCTCATGACAAGAGGGACAAACAACGTAACCACAAAGTTGTCATGCTGCCATATTAATTCCACTTACCAGAACAATAGGAATATATACAAAATACTTCTCGTCTTGTTTTTGTTGCTGCAGAAATAATAATATGTATTATCATATTTTAGCTTCCAAGTCACAGCGGGTGACCTGGAATCTAAGATATGACAAGCATTATCATTTCTGCAGCAACAAAAACAAGACGAGAAGTATTTTGCGTGCATTTCCCTATTGTTCTGGCAAGTAGAATTAATATGGTAGCATGAAAGCTTTGTGGTTTAGGTTTTTGTCCCCCTTGTCACGGGGTCTTGGGTTTAATCCTGACCTCTGCATGGATTTTGCATGTTCTCTGTTTGGGTCTTCTGCGAATACACCAGGTTCCTCATGGTAACATGTTGCTTGATTGGCTGCACAAAGGTACAATTACCTTTGCCCTTTTGACTTGGATCATTGTTGAGAAACAACAGTTCACTCACCCTGTTGACAAACAAGTTCAATTCTTAACTTACCTTCCAGTTATTCTGACCAGTTAATCACTGAAGCCGAAGAGGAAACAAAGGATTCATTCATATATGTGGTATGGAGTTTGTGTTAACCTGTATTTTAGCAAATGCACACCAATGCAAATTATTAGAAATGTCAGTGTTATGCTTTGCATTTGTGTCTTTGTCTCTATGTGCTGGCTATAACTTCTGTAATTTTTTTTTTTTCAGTCAAAATTACTGCAAATCAAAGTAATACAGAAGCCATTCACATGTATAATAGGTGTGGCAAAAAGTAATATCAAATTAATGCAAACAAGAAATTTAAAACCCTGAGCCTCACCCACTGCAGTTATAGCAGTAATCAAACTATTATTTCCTTGGTTACAAGAGACAGATCTTGCATTAAGGTACACTCATAAACAGCAGCTTATCTTTTAATCAGTTTCATAGGACAAAAATATCTGGTTCCAGTTTTGACAATTTATTGCATACCTAAGCCTAATTCCATATGACAGATACTATTTTAGTGTACAGATGCACTTTAATAAATATGATTTTAATCCTGAAGCATGCTAACAATGCTTTATTATATTCACTGGGTGAGGTTAGACATTATGCCCTTGCTGACTGGATTAACACATTACTTGTTTTTGTTATATGTTTTCAGCATGTAGTTTCTGTTATGTGTTTTCAGCATGTATTAGCTTCTCACATTTTTGTGTTCATCTGAGGGTTATGATATAGTCTCGTCTCAATATATGTATGTATCAGCACTTCATCTGCATTTTATCTATAGGTATGTCAACTTAAACTGGTTGAATAAATCATGTCCCTTCCAAGGTACTATTTTTATTTCCTGGTTACTGCTTTGAGGGTCCTTTGCTGCATTCAGTGGTACCTCTGACAAATGTGTTCAAAGCTCTGTTTTTATGACATATGACTGGGAACATTTGTAAGTCATATGTCATATGACATACTGTGTGACTGTAATCAAGTTACTAGATGTTTCATGTGCTTTCGGGATATACCTGGAATATGACTACCACCTTTTCAGATAGCAGTAATAAGACATTGTTTTATGGAAACTTATTTGAAGGACCTATCATACTCACAACCAGTTCAAAGGAATCAACTTCACTTTATTGCAAAGATAAAAGTTCACTCTTCTAAAATTTGAGTAGTTTGTGTTGTTTTGTATCACATGAGGGTGTTCAGATACAAAATAATTATTTTATGCAGCTATTAGGGAAAACATAGAACATCTTTTGCTCTAAAATCTCAGGGCAGTTACCATTTTTCATATTTTTAATCAAGACCCAACTGCCAAAATAGTGACTGTCCTGTGTAAAGAGGAAAATATGGTAACCCTAACTTGGAAACAATTTACAGGTCAATGTGCATTCATTGCTAGAATAGAGTATTATTATTTAGTATGTCTATACTTTTTACTTTTTTAACTGATTAAGTTAAGAAGTGGGTCCTGTCTAATATGAACACAAATAACAGCCTTATTCAGAAGGGCCTGTCAATATACCATAATATCTACAAATGCTCTACATATTTGATACTTCCTAGAGGTTTAGATTTGATTCAAAGAATCTCTTTTTGCTTTTTGCTTGACTCTAGACATGATATAAAAACAGAATGATGTTCCTTACTCACTCAAGGAAATGCATATTGATATTTAGAAGGGCTGACAGCATTAATAAAAATTATAAACTAAATACAAATGCTGATAATCTAAAATGGAGGACACTGAAGTTAAAATGGACGAGAGGATAGCATAAAACGTACTACTGAAGAATTATGCCATCAGTATGCTTTAATGTCAAGGGAGCTTTGTATAACTGATACATGTTCCTTATTTTGTACTGGATGCATGTTAGTATTTGTGTCGTAAAATGAGACATTTTCTAAAGTAATTTGATGTTGCTGGGACCACTGTCCTTAAATGATATGTTGAAGCTGCTGTCTCTCCGTTCATATACTTTACTAGACTTCAAGAAACTGTGTAGCTAATATTAAAGAAAGCTAAATGGATACCATTGATTTGTTCAGTTCTACCTGTCATTATCCACTGCTAAGGCCAACTATCGTGTTTTGCATGTTTTATTTAACTCCAAAGTAAGTTACAGAGTAAAAACATCTTTACAGTGGTAAATTTGGGGGGGTACTAGGGAGCTAAAGCTCCCTCATTAACAGTTTAACATTTATTTATGTATTTAAATGAAGAAACAATGCATATGCATCAAGGTGCATTTACAGCAGCCACAGCTATAGAGCCATTTCGGGAAGGTGCCCCATTCCACCCATGAGCTACCTGATTGAATGTGTGCTACCCATGGGTGGGAAGCAAAGAAAAACAACAAAGCCAAGAGAAAATAACTTTAATAATACTTCAAATAAAATTTTGCAAAGCTTTCAGGTATAACCCTTTCTTAGTTATTATAAAACTAACTAACCACAGCACTCTTTTTAAATACACACGAAGACACAGTCAACCTATCAAATGCTTAGTTAATTACATAATTTCTCCTTAAAGTAATACATTCTCAATACATCAATAACCAAAAAGAAAACCAGCTTGAACCAACTTTCCAATAGCCACACTCGGACAAATAAACTTAGCGCTTTCATTCACTTTATTAACATGAACTTCATCAGAAAAAACACTCATAGACCCACCACTTCCTTTTATAATAAATTAAATTAAATGACAGGAAATGATGTAATACACAAATCAATCAAATAACATATTAAAATCAAAATCAAAATAAATAATAATAATATTGAATCCTACATAATGTCATGTAATTAAACATAAACATTCTCAATACATGCCTACATACCTCTCAACCATACATGTTTACCAGTTTTGAGGGCAAAATAATGAAGTGCCACAAATTCCTGAGTGGCTCCTTTAATTCCAGAATTTCCCGGATTTTTTCAAATATTTTTTCTTTTGGGTGAATTTTTGCCGACATTCTCATGTGCAGGGGCATGTGTGATGATGTCAGCTTCATGAGCAGACTGCCAGCCTGTCAGAATTTTGCATATTGACCGAAATAGCATCACATTTTTCTTCCGGTCCCAGTCACATCTGTGCTCTTCCTATCCAGCCCCACAAGAGATTGCTGTAAATCTCCTGCTGTTTTGCAAGTAAGTTTGCTAGTTATTATTATTGCTGCTGTAAGGAGGGTTTGATTGCTGTTAGTTCCATTTGCAAGGCAAGCTCATACTGGTGTGTATGTGTGTGTGTGTGTGTGTGTGTGTGTGTGTGTGTGTGTGAGATATGTATAAAATTCCCCAGTTAGGGGTAACTGGCAGTTAGGGTTATGGGTACAAGAAACAACAGCCTGAATTCTCTACCCATACCACCACTTCTGATTCAAGGAGCTAATGATTCCATAGCTCTAAACTGTCCAGATTTTCATAGAATGTTTGGCTCATACTTTTGGTCTGTTTCTCTTAAAAATTGTGGTTTTCTAGCAAATCATTTAGAACTGAATTCACTAAATAATGATAGCCATTTGAGTTTCAGTCTTCCTATCTTTCAGGAAACACATGGTAGCACAAAATATTTTGTTCTAGCAACTTTCTAAGATTATTCAACCAGTGTTTAAAAGTTGTCCCTGGTTTTGTCCCTCCCTCTAAAAGATTTTGGCTTTTTCCAGATTTCTTCTGCTGCATAGTTCTTCAGGGGGAGAGAAGTTTAGTGCTGCTTATGCCAAGTCTGTTTGTGTTATTAGTAGCACAACAGGTATAATACTTGCTTTTGATGCAGAAGGCTGTGGATTCTGCTCCTTCAGTATGTAGATGGATTGCTGATATTGTACTGTGTTGTACTTTTAAAGGGGGTGGATCCTGCAGTCCTGAGAATGTCCTCTTTGGTGGCGATACCTTGTAACTATGAACCTGTTATCAGTTTGCCATGTATTCCCTACTGCAATATTACTAGCTTATCATTTTTTTAATGTAACATAGGCAATTTATTCTTCAAGGGCAACAGGCACTTTATTCGTAGATTATCATTTAAAAAAAAACAGCTAAAGGCAATGTTAGTTCAGGAGCCTAAATGTAAGTGTTTCAAAGGTAATGCTTTGTATGGATAGTCCTGCAATAGATTGCATGAATATTTTCCATAGAAAATATTGCTTCATAATGATGATCTTTGTAGAAATTATATTTAATGTATTCCTAGTGTTAGCTAAATCCATATATTATTACAGTTATTTGAATTAAATTAATTGCTACACTTGTTTGAAAGAACTGATTGCATTTGCCAAAAAGCCTCAGTCTGTAAATTTACCTATCTGTTGATTTTTTCTGTTTATAGCCAGCTCATTTATTTTCTGGCTGTAGAAGGTTGAAGCAATTAATTTTATTTTTATAAAAGAAAATTGTATTTTAGGTTTGCACTTTGCACAAGTTCAAAGTTTAGAATAAACAAACTGGGCAAACTGTGGCTGATAAAAGTAGAAAAAAACAGACTAGTAGCTGAAGTATAAACCAAAACATGACTCATACACTATCCAAAACATCCAAACATCCAATTTATTTAGAGCTTTCATCCCTGACAATTCTAGGATTTCTTAAGAATGAATTAGCTATAACAGGAATTCTAATTAAATAGTACCATCAATTATTCTATTAAAAAAGACAAGATATTATCAAAAAAATTGTAAAAAACTTCATATATGTGTTACCACACAATACAAATTCAAACAAATATAGACATAAATTCTTCTTGGTTATAAAACTGTCAGCCCAAGTAATCTTGTTAGGGCTCTAGCTTTTAAAACAGGAAAAATAGCAATATTTTCATTTATACCAGGTTCATTTGTATTAGCAAATATGCTGAACCCCATATTTTTAAAACAAGGAAATTGTACAAGAGTGTTGGTTTACCTAGCCATATGTATGACATGTAGTTACTATTATGTGGGAAAGACAGAAAAACAACTAAGGAGGCAGATTTATGAACATATTTACGTGATTATGAATCAAAATACAAATAATGCACTATTTAAAAACTCAATAAAATGCCACGGTTTTACAAAATTTAAATTTGGCATTTTAGATATTATTCAGAAAACAAGGGGTGGGTGGTTGGAGCTGCAAATAGAAAGAAGTGAGTTGAAATGGCAGCTCAGGCTAAATGCTACAAATGAACCTGGTATAAAGGAAAATATTTCTGTTTTGCCTGTTTTAAAAGCTAGAGCCCTAACAAGATAACTTGGACTGACAGTTTTATAACTAGGAAGAATCTGTATATGTCTATTCTGTTTTTTCTACTTTTATCAGACACAGTTTGCCCAGTTTGTTTACTCTGTTGGTTTCAGTGCTCTGGGTGATTTTTTCACATGTTTTTGGTAGTATAAGTTCAAAGTTCAAATATTAATTTAAATAAAACACTAGTGTTCTGTTTATTTTATGTGTAATATTTTGTATGTTTTTCAATTTGCATTTAAAAGTTGGTATCCCACAATTCCACCACAGTGAGCAGGATAAATAAATATGTATGCAAATTTTATGTTATCGGCATACAGATTTGTGCCTATTTTTCATGTGCCTTTGTCCAGATTTTTTATGATTTCAGGTTGAGAGGTATACATGTTTAAGAATTATATTACTTTACAAAAACATTTAAAATCCAGTTAAAACTTTAAAATAAGGTAATTACAATTTCATCTGTTTTGCTTTTAGTACATGTTTGAGGCTAATAACGGTATTCAATCCTAGAATTTTGTCTGCATTTAGTTTTAAAATCCATTTATACTCAGCACCTTCATGCTTATTGTTAGTGTCTCCCCCTCTTATATTAGTTATTCAGTACTTGCAACACCTTAAATTTAAACTTATGATTCATGCCTCTTTCTATACAATGTTTAGACAAAGCATTAGTTAAAATATTCCTCCTTATATCAGACGTGTTCAGTAATTCTATCTTTCAATTTTCTTACGCATTTCCCTACATAAAATGCTGAGCACTCTAAGTAGATAGCAAGATAAACTTTATTTTCTGTAATGCAGTTTAAATTTTTTTTGTAAAATAATATAATTCTTAAGCATTTATTGAGAATGTATTGCTTTAAGGGGATAATTATGTAATTAACTAAACATTTTGATAGGCTGGCTGTGTCTTCTTGTGTATTTAAAAAGAGTGCTGTGGTTAATTAGTTTTATACTGCACTGAGGAAGGGTTATACCTGAAAGTGTTGCAGAATTTTATTTGAAGTGTTATTAAAGTTATTTTCTCTTGGCTTTGCTGTTTTTCCACTGTATATTATTTAGCCGTTGACTGCATTTACACAGTTTTTGCAGATAGTTTTCTTGTTTTGGGTTGCTACGTTTTTTGGCCAGCAACTGTGAGCTTAGTGAAGGATATAAGAATATGACACAGCTGATTGTACCAGAGACACAATTAGAAATTATTTCAACAGGAAGATCCCAGTATTGCCTAGATGAAATGCTTAATGCACGCCCTAATCCAGTAATCCATGAATATTATAAACATAGGACAAAGCAATGTGAGTAATAACTACTACTAATGATTCTTTTATTCAACAACTAACTGTTCTAGAGAAAAAAGTACAAGCCTATAAACATTTCCAGTGGCAGAGGATGAGTTTCCAGGCATATGTAGAGCTTGATACAGCACCAAGAGGTTTGAGAATTCTCAGGATGCCGACTTATGGCAATACATATCATACTCTTTTGGAGAAATGGCAGCTACTGAATTTAAAGTTAAGTTCAGACTATATGTTGCTTTTAATCCAGTTTTTTTCAGACATTGAAAGTGAACTGTATATGGGCATTGTAACATTAGAAAGTACCCTGTCTAATATGCCATCTTTTTAAAAAAATATCACATGTTACAACATGATGTTAGACTGCGTGAATATTTTTGACCAGCAACTTGACCAAGTAAAAGGACATAAACTTGCTTGAGATATTAATGATCCAACAAGGTCACATCTTTTTTTGGCCAAAAGAAGTTAAAAGAAATGAACAAACTACTAAAAAAGGCTCAATGTATGAGCTAGATACATTTGAAATATCAGAATCTGTTGGTGCGATACAGACTTAGCAGGTTCCTCAAACTAACATGTTGCCCTTAGTGACCATGAATTTACCCAATCAGAGACCATCACAAGTGAAACTAAGGGAAACCACTGACACTTCTACTTCATGCAGCTCCATAATGGCAATAAGAGAGGATTTTTACTACACTCAAATGATTCTGAAACCCAGTTTACCAGAGAAGATCAAGGTAAAACATTGTTCGGTATCCAGAGGCATGAGAAAAGGAAAAGGAGGAGGAGACAGAAACAACTAGTTAGGGCCGGTAACTTGGAGCCGGTCAAACAAGAGGAGATAAGTAATGAAGTTGTTAACTTGCCTTCCTTTATTTTATCTGAAGCAGACTGCTCAGTTTTGAAGAAAGGTCTGAACTTTGCACCTACCTCTCTGTAGAAGAAGCACCGACATACTTAAAATTATTTTCTTGTAACTTAAATTTGAAATTACTTTTTAAAAATAATAATAATAATGAAACTAAGCATCTTAGGAAGTCAAGTATTTTATACCTGTTAGTTCACCTGCTATCACTGCCTTTCATGGTACCTGTGAAAAGTAGTTGAGAGCATTGTATGAATGAAATACTTTTAATAGAAAATATAACTTAACAAAGGAAGAACATGATGCCTTAGTAAAGTTGCAAACAAACTCTGGGATAGTTATTAAGCAAGCAGATAAGGGCAGTGCAATTGTGAGTTTAGATAAAGGTATGTATTTAAAAAGTATGCAAATATTTTTAAATGATGAAAAAACATTTAGAAAAATAACACGTGATAAGCTTTGTGGGATTATACATGAGGTTAATGGTGCAATATATGAATTACAGCTTATGGATAACATTTCTTTGGATTTATTCAGTTATTCATCTGTCCTACATCCTGTCACCCCTTTTTTATATAGGCTCCCGAAAATTCAAAAAGATCTTAAAAATCCACCTATGAGACCTATTGTCTCAGGGGTGGATGGGTAACACAACCATCTCTTTATACTTAGAACATACTCTGAGCCCTTATTTACAGAAGGTAAGAAGTTATATCAGAGATTCGAAAGATTTTTTTGTATAAATTGAGACAATTACATGAATTAATGAGCAGAATGATTATTTTTTGTTACATTGGATATCACTTCTTTATTTACAGTAATGCCAAATGATTATGGCATAGAAGCCATAAGACAATTGTTGTGTTCCAATAGTGAGTTGGGAGCCAGGCAAGCAGAAACTATATGTTCTCTTTTAGATATAGTTTTGAATAGTAATGTATTTATATTTGAGCAAAAGCTTTTTCATCAGGTCCCTGGGGTGGCAATGTGGACATTTACCCTCAAAAAATTGCTGAAAGCTCAAATCAGGATTGCACTACAGTGGAGAAAAGGGCATATACATTTTATTTGCCCAACAGTACTTACATTCAGTGAAATGTGATTCAGTGAAATGAGTTTTCACTGATTTGAGCTTTCAGCAATTTGGTGTGAGTGTTTTGAAATTCAGTGAAATGAGTTTTCAGTGAATCAAATTTTTTATATATATATATATATATATATATATATATATATATATATATATATATAGTGTTTCACACTATTTAACTCAGTTTGTATCTTTTTATACATATTTTGTAGATGATGTGTTTTTAATTTGGATAAGTAGGGAAGAGAACCTATAGGAATTGTTTACATACCTTGACAACAGTACTAGTTTTCTTAAGTCTAAATTGAAATTTGCAAGGAATGAAATTAACTTTTTGGATAGTAACACTGTAAAAGAGGATGTGAATATGGAGAAGTCTGTGCACAAGAAAGAAGTACATACAAATAGATTATTGCATAGGCATATTATGTGCTCCCAACATGTGCTTAAGGGGGTTGTATGAAGCTAACAATGTAGAATTATTAGGCTTAATACAAATGATCAAACAAGTCTTAGAAATGCATCAAGAATTTCAGACAAGATGCTATGATTATAACCTTCTTGATGACACTAAGAGCTAGTGTAGCTAAACCATATTTTAGAAATAGTTGTGAGAATAATATGGTGAGTGAGCAATTCATTGACAGTAGTGTTATTAGATATATTATGAGTTACGATATCAAGACAGAGGGTGTCTAAGAACTCATTTGTAATAATTGGACAATTCTAAGTGCACATCATGAATTAAGTAATATGATAGGAAATACATCACACTTTACATACAAAAGAATGAAAATTTTGAAGCAAAGACTATGCTATAAAGAGGTTAATTATAGACCTATAAATAAAGTGACTAAAGGTTCCAAGGTAGGTTCCTTCCCTTGTTTCAGTTGTGTGAATTGTATGTATATAAGTAAAGAAACACATTTCTACATCCAGTTCTGCCACCTGTGTTACAGAAAATATACTGTATTGTGCTACTTGCATTTTATGTAGGGAAATGAGCGAGAAAATTGAAAGCTAAAATTACCAAACACGTCTCATATAAGGAGGAATGTTTTAACTAGTGCTTTGTCTAAACATTGTATAGAAAGAGCTGTTGCAAGTACTGACTACTAATGTAAGAGGGGGCGACACTAACAATAAGCTTGAAGTTGCTGAGTATAAATGGATTTTAAAACCAAATACAGACAAAATTCCAGGACTCAGTGCAGCTATTAGCCTCAAACCTGTACTAAAAGCAAAATAGATGAAATTGTAATTACCTTATTTTAAAGATAGAATTTTAAACTTGTTGTTGTTCTGAAATGAACATTGGTACAAAATCTGTTGTTCTGTTAATATGTTTTCAGAAACTTTGCATATTTGAAATCTCTGACTTAAAAAAAAAACTGCCAGTGCTTTAGCCATTAGCTAAAGAGTAGATCACTCTGCTGGGTATAAAATAAGAATCAAGATGAACATTGTAGCAGAATGTTTTTTTCACTCCTTTTTCTAGTTAATTATTTTCATAAAGAGCTTGTACATAGCCTTTACTCTGTTATGTCAAAAATAATTTCAGTTATCTTACCATGCTATATTGTGTGTGTGTGTGTGTGTGTGTGTGTGTGTGTGTGGGGGGGGGGGTAGGAGGCTAAAATGTATGAAGACATTTTTACAGATACTCCAGCATCCTGAACTAATTTTAATGGGCCCTTTTAGGGTAATATTTGAAAAAACTACCTAATTTTAGGCCATTGTCTCCTGTTATATTTGGCTGTGATAACATTTATCATAATTAGACATCTGAGGTATACAGAGTCAATAAACTTGCTGTAAATGATGAGTACAGAGGCAGTCAGTTGGTGAAAGTGACTTACCTTTACTGTTCTTTCATCACTATTATATAGACACTAATCTGTCAGGGTAGGAGCTAACCATCTACAGCCTCTTTTCCTCATTTTTGCACATGGGTTGGGGGTGTCACTTCAACAGTAACAATCATCAAGACCCAAGGTTTATACTATTGGGTGGCTACCCCCCGCAGTGATAGTTCTTCCACACCACACACTCACATACACACTTATGGCCAATTTAGTGTTCAGTCCACCTACTGCATGTCTTTGGAATGTGGGAGGAAACTGGGGCACCTGGAGGAAACACACCATGCAAACACAGGGAGAGCATGCAGACTCCGCACAGAAGGTACCCCAATTGAGAACTGAACTGGGGAATCACTTGCTGTGAGAAGACAATGCTATCCACTGTGCCACTCTTGCCACTGTGAGCAGTATCTTGCAATGTATTTTCAGAAATCAGTATAACTTGAACATTGCTATTACCTTATGGTTGTGTGTGTGTGTGTGTGTGTGTGTGTGTGTGTGTGTGTGTGTGTGTGTGTGTGTGTGTGTGTGAGACGCAGTGTTGCATTATATTTAAGGATAACAGTATGGCCATAATTTATTACACTTTCCATCTCAGTCAGACCTCAGTATTGTGCACAGTAACTGGCTATCTTTGCTGGTCTGGGCAGGATGTGCGTGACAGCAATTTATCTCAAACATAGTGGTGCAGCAAGTAGCACTGCCATCTCATGTTGCTTGGTACTCTGTTAGGGTTCCTGGCTGTGGTTCATTCTGTGTGGAGTCTGCATACCCTGCCTGTCTTTGTGTGGGTTTTAGCCAGGGGCTATGGTTTCTATAGCTACCCAAAACACATGCCACAGGTGAATTGGAATCCCTCTAATGTGCAGGTAGGTAAGTGTGTCTATCTATCTGTCTGTCTGCTATCTGTTTGCCAAGAGCTGGGTCACTATATTTGTGTATATGTGAAAAAATAATATTGGGAGAATACAGTCTTCTGGATAACAATAGAAAGCCAGTCAAATGTAATTAGCTTTCAAAAATAAGGCAGAAAATACATCACAGAACATCTGGACCCTAAGAGCTTCTGGATGCACTACAGCCCCCACACCTACAATTGCATAAGGAGGGTTTTTACAGGGCTAGAGGGAGGTCCCCATCTTTGAATGCTGCTATGGACCTTGTCTAGTATACAAAACAGCCTGTCTCAGAGGTGAGCACAGCAGGTTGCTATAGCTTATACTTAGGCGAGAGACAGTGAAGTCATTGCTTTAATGATCCTCACAGTCATACCTTAGAGGTTTGCAGAAAGTGACTGTGGTTTGCACAGTGTCAGTGTACTGTTTAGGAGGAACAAGTTACAATACATTTCTGTGATCATTATTTTTTTTTCACTTTCATCATAATCAAGTATCAGATATCTATACAAGTGGCTGTCTTTTGTTGGAAGAAGTTATGAGGAAATCTACATATACACAACTGATGACATCAAACTGACTTATGCTGCTGTGGTCATTTGTCCAGTCACTTTTGTCCCATTATAACATCATACATTTACACAGAAATGGTCTGCCTTTTGGGGAATGGGGGATGAGGAGGCATGTTGTATATATGTATGACAAAGTCAGCTTGAAATACCTATGGCCATTTGTTCTTTCACTTTCATTGCAATCTAACACCATGGGAGTAAATAAAAGTTGGCAATCTATTTTTTGGGAAGGCAGGGAGGCAAGTACTGATACCAGATGTGATTTATTTATCCTCATAAGCATTTGTCTTCTCCCTTTATAGGAAATACTATTATTGTCAGCTTCGAATGTTAAGCTTCTGACACAATTTCTTTTCTTCTTCCTTGAAAGCCGTTAAGACTTAAGTTCTTTCCTTTGTCATGATGTTTGCTCAGGTCATCATTGGGCCAAAGGTTTGAAGAACATCTAGAACTCCATGGCTTCTGGGGACCTGGTGCCTCAAAACTCTTGGTTTACTTCAGTTGTTTTAGTGCAGTTTTGTCCAGTTAGGATGTGTTAGAATGACAGAAAATAATGAATAGTAATAGAAATTGTGGGGGAAAAATAGAAATAAGTAATCTAGATGGTGGGGGAAACTTGAGATGGAGGAGAAAATGGGGTGGGTCAAATGAGCAAGAGCTATCATCAATGGCTAAACGTAATACTTAGTATTTTAGATTCCTTTAATGCTTTTAGTGCCGGTATGAAATTAACATTTCATAATTCTGTGTTCATAGCTTTATATCTGTGTTTCTAAATGTGCAGAGCATGCAAAGAAATTAAGATATAAGTATCAAGAAATAATACTGTAGAAAATGGTTGATTGTTTCATTGTGTTGTATGATTATACAGTATTGTTCATATGGTGGATGTTTAAATCTCATCCAATACTTAATTCTGATCCCAGTAGCCCTGGCACTAAACTGTATAATTAGTGTAAATTTCTACACCAACACATACATGACAACTACATGCTAGGAATGCTGGGAAAGCTTCAGTGATAAAACTCTAGACGTTCTTCTTTATCTAAATAAAAGATTGTGCAACTTTCTAAACCAACACATACATGACAACTACATGCTAGGAATGCTGGGAAAGCTTCAGTGATAAAACTGTATAGACGTTCTTCTTTATCTAAATAAAAGATTGTGCACATTTCTAAACCAACACATACATGACAACTACATGCTAGGAATGCTGGGAAAGCTTCAGTGATAAAACTCTACACATTCTTCTTTATCTAAATAAAAGATCCAAAAATACATTTGCATTTAAATGCTACTACCTACATGTATTTATGCTAGTCTGGTCCCCTCTTACTGCTTTTAGGGATTCTCACCTGTTCCCTGCACTCCATACCTAAATAGCAAAACATATATGACTCTGTGTGTACGACCAATCGACATCACTTATTACTTTTTTCCAACATTCCTGTGTGGAGCAGAAGCAAATAAATTAATTCTGCAGTTATGGCAATGGGAGTTGCCTGAAATAATTAAAAGTACAAGGGTATTTTGATTTTAGTTAATGCTTGTTTGGGGGAGAGTGTTTTCACAGCGGTCCTATCATCACCCTGCTACAGAATTAGCTATTTTGAAGCTGTAAACGTAACTTTTTATGTACTTCCACTGTTGTGCAAGACAATCATTTAAACAATGTGAAAGCCATATGTTTGCCTTGGAATCTAATAAGCAACACTTAATAAACCAGCCTAATTCAAGAGTAACATTTTGTTAAATTCAGTCATTTAATCACCTTTTTATACTTAATAAAAAAGAAATTATTTCTATTAGCTTTCGAGAGTGAGGGTAACTGATTTCCCACAACCATCTTTCTGGTGCATATTTCTTAACAGAGCAAGGCGGCAGGAGTGGTCTGTTTCACTTCCATCTCCTTTTCTCACTCTTACACTTACACACTACACACTACACTTACATTATGCAGTTCCATATATGCACTCTTACACTTACACACTACACACTACACTTACATTATGCAGTTCCATATATGCACTCTTACACTTACACACTACACACTACACTTACATTATGCAGTTCCATATATGCACTCTTACACTTACACACTACACACTACACTTACATTATGCAGTTCCATATATGCACTCTTACACTTACACACTACACTTACATTATGCAGTTCCATATATGCACTCTTACA
This sequence comes from Protopterus annectens, assembly GCF_019279795.1. NCBI lineage: Eukaryota > Metazoa > Chordata > Ceratodontiformes > Protopteridae > Protopterus > Protopterus annectens. The sequence continues at coordinate 394,485,644 of NC_056736.1, forward strand.
CTTACACACTACACACTACACCTACATTATGCAGTTCCTTATATGCATTTATAATTACTCTCCGCCAGAATGAGGCAATGCCATAACAGCAACAATGAACACAAATTAACAATTACAGATGCACTGTTTGACTTTTAACTCATCCTCATTTCTTTCATATTTTTTCTTTTTATTTATATATGTGTATATATATATATATATATATATAGATACATGTATGTATCTTTAGGACTGAGGTCTACTGACCACCTAGCCATTTGCTATTGATGCCCTCCATTTATTCCCTAACTGGGTGAGCTAATTATTGTTTGGACATCATCTAGGCAGCCATAAGAGTTTTTTTTATTATACATCTACCATTTCCCTGCAAATGCCTGATAGACACAGCTCATCTCAAAGGTTTTATACTTTTTTGAAGCACTGCCATATAGTTTACCCTTCATGTTTATCCTTCATTCGCCTTCACCATTACCCTTATTATAATAATGATGCTCATTTACATTTCATTATATGCCCATTTGCATACTCTGCTGGCTGATATTTCATGGCTTTATTCGATTACTCTAAGCATGTCTCTGAATAGCGTCTACCCTGCTTGCTGCTGCTCATCATGTGATATTGCCGTTCACACTGCGCTTTTTGTTTCTGAATCCCAGGGAAAATTTTTGTCTTCTGGGAACAGTAAAATCACCTGGGAAAATAAATTAACTAAATCTTGTCATAGCGGAGGTGCTAATATATACTCTAATGACAAGGTGAGATATATATGGTTTACCTATACATGTGCGTATCGCACAAGGGCGAACCACAAATGTCCAAAAAGCAGTCTGCAAAGTTTGCAAAAGCAGAACGGAAAAAGGTGAGTTTCGCTCATTGCACATTCAACATTCTGGGGCGGATTGCACTATAGTGAGGATCGGGAAATGGTTCCTTTCCCCACTGTAATGTGATCTCGGAGTTAGAATAATAAAGTAGGGGGGTGGGAGGGTGCAGCCCCCCACATGGGGGCAGGGGGTCTTGCCCCCCTGCTTTACACTTCGTTTTTTTTTCTTTTCGACATTAATGTTTGAAAAACAGCAAATATGCTTTTTGATTTGCTGTTTTTCAAACATTAAGGTCATCGACATGTCCAGTTTGATGGTTTCTAGTTGCTCATATGAGCACTCGAACCACTGTGATTCCCGGTTTCAAAGGTAAACCGAGATAGATATATATATATATATATATATATATATATATATATATATATATATAACATATATATAAATATATATATATATATATATATATATATATATATATATATATATATATATATATATATATATATATATATATATATATATATATATATATATATATATATATATATATATATATATGTATATATATATATATATATATATATATATATATATATATATATATATATATATATATATATATATATATATATATATATATATATATATATATATATATATATATATATATACACACACACACACACACACACACACACACACACACACACACACACACACAAACACACATATGCATACTCTAATAATGTAATGTTTTAAACTCAACTGACATGTATTGTAGATGCTAAACTACCAAGCAGGATCTATGAGAATAAACTTTTAGGCTTAGTGGCATCTACTGATGTGCTGGAAATAATGATTTTTGAGGGAATGGTGTTTTCACTAGCATCATTACAATACTCCCTGTATTGTGACATATCTGTCATGCTGATGGTTGTAGTAGTTGTTGATTAAAAAGTTGTTGGCTGGAAGACAGATGTCAGTCAGTTTTTTGAGAAGGTGATACATGTGTAAATTTTGCATTCAGACCTAGTAACTATGGTTGTTGTTGTTGTGTCTTTCGGCTTTTCCCGGTTAGGGGTCGCCACAGCGGTCCGCTAATGATTGGCAATAGATTTTTATGTGCCGAATTGCCAGCCCTGACGCACAACTTTCAACGGTTGCACCATTCACGCATGTCTCCACACAGAAGACGCTCTAGCTGAGAATCGAACAGGGCAACGTCTTACTGTGAAGAGACAATGGTATCAGGTTTATTATTGTTGCAAAAAACTCTACTAAGTTGACAAATTAAAACATCTACATAAACTAAACAACATCAAATATGTAACCTAACATTAAATTAAACATTACATAGGAAACTAGAAAATATTTTATTTTATTTTTATTTTATTTTGAATTTGTTAACTGGGATAATACATTTATCCAGATGGACCCATTTCAGTCTCAACTCAGGTACATGGCATTACATACAGAGATAATGACAATATGCAATATATACATATATTATATACAAAGTGGATATCTTTGTTGGCTTGAGGGTATAAAGACAATAGATAAATGACATTCTATACAGAGTGACTGAAAAAAGCACAGTATGTACATGCATTAAATATAGAGCAGCATTAGAGATGGAGGGCTGAAAGAATCACAATCAAAAATAGAGTCGGAACAAGGTATGTCGACAGAAGTAGGAAACAAAGAGGTTCAGTTATATGAACAGAGAGACAGCACTTACATTTTTTAGAGTCATGAAATATGTTTTTATTTGTGAGTGGAAAATCGGGTAAGTTTGGGACCAAGGACTGAGAAAGTTTGGTCTGTGCAGAGAAGCCTAGTTTGGGGGGGAGGGGTAGAGGAGAGGACATGAGGTTGTATTCTGGTACATCTCTGAATAGTCTGGGAGCTAGGAAGGAGTCATTCTTCATAAGTTTAAATAGTTCAGAGGCAAGTAGAAAGTCAGCATGTTGTTTTACAGGTAGCCAGTTAGCTTTTTCAATGGTTTTGCAGTGGTGTTCATTTCTTGCGGAGAGAGACTGATGAATCTGCAAATGGTATTTAAAATGGACTGAATGGTGGATATACATCTTTTAATAGCTGCAGCAATTAGCAGAGAAAATTCTAGCTGAGACAGTAAGATGTCTTTTCCTATGGAATTTCTACAGGGTCAGGATAGAAAAGGGAAGATCCTATTAGTCCAGAACATGATAGAGTTGATTTTTGTGTGTGTGTTGTCAAGGTGGAATTGGAAATGTTGGAAGGGGCCCAACCAAACCCCTACGTATTTTGAATGAAGTGATATTTTCAATATTAATATTAAGATGATCAAGGATTTTTAGAGGTCTGGAGAGAGAAGTGAGCTTTTGTCTAGTGCCAAAAATCATTATTTTAATTCTTTTTAACATAAAAAAACAGTGAAAATGTAAAGTTGCCAGCGAGTGTCACCGAATGCACTTATGTCTCAACAGTATGCCTAAGGAATCTGAGCAATACAGGATTAAAAAGGGTCACTCAAGACTATTCTCATAAAAAAAACATATGACTTGGTAATAAGTATGAACACACAAAATACTTTTTACTTTGGGCTGGCTTGCAAACTCACTTGAAACATTCACAATAATAATGCAACAGCAGAGTCACTGACAGCAGAACTTTAACGTGTGTTACTTTATTCCCAGAATATTAACAAACCCTGCCCACAATTCCTGGATAGTAATTACGGACCTCATGGATACATAGTTTGCACCATCTTCTGCAGGATTCCATGTGAGTAGTTTGCTGTATTGAACCAAACATCTGAAAAGACCCTCTCAGGTTAATAATTCTGGGTATTTCCATTAAAAGCTACATAACTTTTTTAAAACAGATAGCTCTAAAATTCATGACCTATATATAGTACCAACCTTGTTCAAACAGTGAAAGTCAGCTGTTTAAAATAAAGAAGGTATACAGGACAGATTACCTTTTAACCTGCCAGAAGCAATTCCCTCATTTTGCCAATTCCCTTGGCATACAGTAAGAACGCCCTGATAATAACCCAGGCAACCTAAGTTTGATTAGTGGGTCCTGCATCTGCTGGAGCTGACATGGAGAGGATGGATGTACCTATGCTCAGGGAGGAAGCAGACTGATTCTGTTCATTGTCACAGTTCCTTGGAGAACGAGAATTAAGGCAAAGCATGGCTCAAGGGATGATGTTTGGCCCCTAAACCATGAACTCGGTAGTCCTCATTCCAGGTATAGGGAACACACGGGGAGGGTATAATGGCATTTGCTGTGTCATGAATCATGTCTCCCCAACCATGGAGAGAGGTTAGTATCATACTAAATGCACCTTCTTTGTCAGGATGCATGCCTAGTATATGCCACCCCTAAAGCTTCTTGCATAATGGACTCTCCTGCCAACTCACTGGTAAATACCTGGGACCACACAATTTATGGACCTGGTAAATAGTGGAGTCTTGATGGTCTGCAAGTGCAGTGCCAATAGACACATTTTTTTAAATTTTTTTTAGACAGGTTAGTTCCACTTGGCTAGTGACCTCCTTTTGTGGGAGACCCAAGGTGGCATTTTTACTACTAGGGGAAAGTTTGGCAGAGAAATTGGGAACCTTCCCTATTTTTTTCAAAGGAGCCTTGGGATTTTTCACATTCAACTGAGCTACCACCAACTCAAGGAGATGGAACCTTGGTTTGACATCTCATCCAAAGGATGACACTCAGGAGTGCATTGCCCCCTTTTACTGCACTGTACTGTCAGCAACCTATCTACCTTATGTGGAAATAGAACCCACAGCTTTCTGCACCAAAAGCACATAGGGAAAAACAAATAATTATCTCAGTTTAATTAATAACTGGCTAACTGGTTACTGGAGCTATGTGCTGATGTAGGTTCGGTGTCAGTAATGAAGTTACATAACCCTGTGAGCTGCAAAGGCCTGATAAAAATTGGAAACTTTCAGGATACCTGTATGTTCTTTTCCCCTGTAAGATTCATCACAGTTCTTTTTATACCGAAGAAGGGTACCATTACAGTATGCCAGAACCAAGACCTTAGTTTTATAAAATAAGTTTCAGAAATTTCCAGTGGTGTATGTTATTTGCCAAAATGTTTTAAGCTGTTGAAAGGATGCAAAAACCCTGCTTATTATTCACACATTACAAAATGTTACCTAGCCATGAAATTAATTTCCTCTCTCTTGCATTATCTTATGGGAATTCTCTTAACTTTAATTGCTGGCAGTCTCCTGTAGAATGACCTGATATCTCATCAGCTGTGGACTGATGACAATAACTTGCTTCTTGATAGCCTAAAATACATATGCAATATTGTGCTATCTGTTGAACTGACAAGGAGTGCACTCTCATATCCCCGATTATTTACGATGTGTGAGCACTTAAAGTTCTGTCTTCTACCACTGTCTAAGTGGTCAGTCAGCGCAATCACAGACTAATAACTAATTTAGTGTAAACTCTTTCACAAATCTTCCTAGTCCGGGATTCCTAGGCCCACAAAGGAAATCAGAAAGAGATACATGCCACAATGCATACCCTAATATGTTTGCCTCCCCCCCGGATGTCCTGCACCATTTGTGCTGAGCTAGAATTAATGAGTGCTATAATGTGTAAAACAACAAGGATGCTAGGAAAATTTTAACATCTATTATGTACCCCATCAGGTGGCACAGTGATGTAGCAGTTAATGTTGTTGCCTCACAGCAAGAGGTTCTCCAGTTCAATTCTTGTCTGGGGTGCTTTCTGTGCAGAGTCTGCATGTCCTCCCTGCATTTGTGTGGATTTTCTCTGGGTGGTCCAATTTCCTCACACATTCCAAAGACATACAGTAGGCAGAGTGGACACTCTAAACTGGCCCTAGGTGTGAGTGTGTGAGTATGAATGTGTATGGTGCATGCTCTGAGGAGGGTTGGGTCTTGGACTAGCAACCTGAGCTCGTAAAACCCGTAACTGCTACAGAAACAAAGAATGCTGAAAGGTACTCACTGCCTGATGTACCACATGGTGCATAAATGGGAAAAAGAGAGAGAGAGATGTTCCCCATCAATGACATCTGCATTTTTATCCGGGTATGGAGTCATAGAAATAACTTATCCTATAAAGGTTTTAAATTTGCCATAAGCATAACTGTCTGACTGGGATATAAAAATATCCTCAAGTAATGTAGGCATTATTTTACTCCACAGAAAGGATTAATAAGTGCCCACATTTGTTTGGTTTTGTCCTACAGGGTTGAGTGGAAATATTTCTGTTCTGTTAACATTTACACATAGACAAAAGATTATTCCACATTCAGACGCAGTTGTCTCAATATCAGTGAAATTTTTGATAGGATTCTGTAACTCATCAGAGAAGAGTAATGCCTTCTTCTTTTCTTTATAAAAAGACCATCCTGGTGATTGAGTCAGTACTAAATTTAATGGTTCAGTAGCTATTAGGAAGAGGAATCAGTTTAAAGGATACCCTTGGAGCATTCCCCTACACAACCTAAAGGGAAGGGAAAGTGCATGTTTTGTGATGACTTTTTCAGCCTGTAAGCTGTACAGAACTTTGGTTGCATGACTGAAGGTTTGTGGAAACCCTGACATCACTTGATGGATTCAAATACCTTTTCAAAATCTAGTTAAGTTACAGATCTGCCTTGGGAAGTGCTTTGAGTCCCTGCGTGTAATTTTGGAGTGTGTGAAGGCTCTCCATACTTAATCTGCACTTGATTTTTTTTATACAAACCCTGCTGGGTTGACATAGTACTTGAGAGAAGTATCTTTTCTCCCAGTCTTGCAGAATATGTGCATCCAGCTTCAGATCAAGGTTTAATCTGCAAATAGAGACCTTTGCAGGATCAGTTTAGGGAGATATGTAGGAGATGGTTTTAGGAATGAGTGGTGTACAATACTATCTTACTGAAAAGCTCTAGATAGACTTGGCAGCCCAGGAGAAAATGGACCTCTACAGTCTGATAGATTTAGGAATGTAAGAACATTACTAGGCAAGTGATCATAGGAACCATAAGATGCTTAGCCCTATACACATTTAGGTAGACACACTAAAAAGTTGTCACCCTTTACAAGCACTTAAAAGTACTCACCTCCCAAATTAAGCAGGGATATACATGATAACCCTGGTGCAAACTTATGTCTACCCATCCAGTTGTCAAGACCCCATGTATGCCATCAAGGCTCCACGCTTTACATTTTAACATACGCATGACCACCTAGTAGATTTCCTCCCCAGTTATGGGGACCCCAGCATACGTTGCATGGGGGGGTGGGTAAAGTTGGGGAAGGAGTGCTGATTTTAGAAATTGATCTATATTAGAAAGCCATTATTCAATTTTTTGTTTTGAATCACTATACAATAGTTATTAAAAGCTTCACAAACTCTTTGTTAATAACTTCTTCCCCCATAACAAGGTGGACAAATATCTGAGATTAACACTTGTTTAGACCTTTTTTTTTGTCTTGTGAACTAACAATGTTCTTAATTTGTTCACCAGTGCCCAGGGTCTTGTGACCAATGTCTCTAAATTCATTTGAGAAACATTTGTTTAGACTTTTCTGTATTACACTGCAAATAAACTGTTTTATTCCAAATCAGCTGTACCAAATGTATTCATTCCTCATGCATCTCTAACTTCATGCCCTCTAACTATGAGAACCCATCCTTCCTAACGACATGGCTTTATCCCTCCTACACCATCCCTGCATCTATAATTTAAGGAAATTCTTTCTTTTTGTCACAGGGCAAACTGCCGATACTTAGCATGCACTCCTGAATTCTACCTCTTATATTCTGCAAAAGGTATGATTCTCTCACAGTTAGAGGATCCATCTTCCAAGGCCTGGGTTGTGTAGCAAATACTGACCAATGCAGGTGTGTGTGTGTGTGTGTGTGTGTGTGTGTGGGGGGGGGGTCACAGCTACATGATCCATTAAAGTTGGTAAGAATTTCTGCTGACCTGCCAGAGGGACTTCATTTATTAGACCAGATATCTATCTTGTTAGCGCTACTGCAGCACAAGTAAGTGAACAATTGTTTCTCCTGGAGGGTGAAATACTCTCCACAAATCAGTCAAAGCTAATGCACCTATGGTCTGGGAAATACTCCTTTGAGAATGAACATACTTGTTTAAGGATAGGATTGTCCATTCTGTAAATAGACTTGGGTATAACATTAAAATCCTCTGCCAAAAGTACAGGAAAACATTTTTTCTTGAATGATTTCAAGACAGCAAAAAGCTCAGACAAAATGGGGAAATCAGCTGTATACATGGCACATAATTAAAGTGTGCTAAATTCCATCTTTCCTTGTTATCTGTCTGTTTTCATTTTCTTTTACTTAAAATCACCACACCAGACTTTAAATGTTTATTAAAGATAAAGATCTTTGTCTCATTCCAAATTCTGATAGTCACTCTCATACATACCTCTCAACCTCTTAGAACAAATTAATTGAACAAAGCCATCAATAATGGGGGGACAAAGGCGTCAAAATAGGGACATTTTTAAACATTCCTCTTACAAACTTGGAAAATTGATAGAATAACAGGTTTTGCATTAGCATGAATTTTTTGAAGGGAATGAAATGTCTGAAACTCAAATTTCTGCCATTATTTTATGACTTCAACCCTCAATGATTTGCCAATAATTTTTCAGAAAAACAAAGTTTTAAGAGAAAAAGACCAAAAATATGAGGCAAAATCTGGACCATTCTATGAAAATCTGTACAGTTGAGAGGTATGCACTCATACATCTTATCAATCCTGTATTCTGGTAAGCAAACAATGTAAATTTTAATCTTTAAAAGTAATTTCCTTAGACCGATACATTTGCTTGGGGAATTCAACAAGCTTGCATTGAAAGAAACACAAGAAACCTTTCAAAACCTGTACCTGGCAACAACTGAACTGTAATAATGAGTCTGCGTATAGGCGGCATTGCTTGGCCATTACCAAGCCCACGAGGACACTGGCATGGTCTGAAACAAGAGTCTAAGTGAGCATCGGTACTGTACAAATCCTTACTACCAATTACTGAGTAATAACTCAAATATTTTACTCTTACTATAAGAGTGATTAGTCACAAACACCTCACAGCCCTAGTGTGGGTCGTGTCTTCCCTTTACCAGACTTGGTGAGTTTGTTAATGAGGGTTAGGTCTGATGTATTTCTCAATCTATACAATATATATATATATATATATATATATATATATATATATATATATATATATATATATATATATATATATCTGACCTGGTGGTTTACTTGGGCTACATTGTTGACAATATTTAGCTCTGTTAAATTATGAATTGCTGCAGAGCTCTGCAAATGGGGAGATTCACTGGAAGTAGAAACATATGCAAATTCCCCAAGGTTGTCATCTTCTTAAATTGCTCAACCGTCATGGCACTGAAGTGCTCTGATTCTTGCTTTTGAAAGGGTTTCCAGTCACCACCTTTTGTCCTGACAAGTACGCTGAGAAGATGCAGGACAGCGTCTCTGGTGGTTCAAGTATGATTTTGACATTTCCATTCTATCATTAAATCAGTTGGTTATATTAACATAGCAGGGACACCATTTTCATAGGAAAAGGATCACATGGATGCAAACATGTCCTCTTCTTTATCAATGCAGACGCAGAATCTTGAAAAATATGAACATGGCATCCACAGAATGGAAGAGTCAGCTTTCCTTCTCTGCTAATAATATGCCTTCTGTGTCAGCATGCTTAATCAAGCTGAAGATTAAGAAGGTCAACACTCCTGGCCAAGGGGTCTCAAACCCTATGTGGCTGTTGTCTTACCAGTGGTCACAATTGCTTAAGTTTAAAGTCTTTAGCAGACAGTCTTCTACAAAAATATATACAGTACTGCCTTTTAAGCACTGGGTTAACCCAAACAGATGGAGGCTATTGTTTCTGCTGCCTTTTTGCATTGATGTGTAGGATATCCTGTTGGCGATTTTAGACATGAGCCATGCACTCTTGGATTGGAATGGCCTGGAGCTTCAGGGCAGACGTTAGGAAAGCAGTTATGGATGGACATGCTTTGATAGAGACTGGATGGAATAATGGTTAAGGTCTTCGTCTCCCATATACAAAGTACAAGGTTCAATCCTGACCTCTGACCAATGCTTGTTTGGAGTTTGCATGTTCTCCTTGTGTCTCTGTGGGGTTTCTCCCACCTCTGAAAGACATGATGAGTGTTTCCATCTCAAACTCACCTAAGAATAGAGGTGTGGGCAGCAGCACAGACTCTAGATGGTGCCCTAAAGAGAAAGAGTTAGACATACCAGCTGCTTTGGGCATCTACTGTGGTGTGCAATATCCTTAAGATAGGATAACATGGATTACAGACTGCACACCGTGACAGTTCTAGCCACTCGACCATGTAAAATATGGCTGTAGGTGATTTGGTCATGTTGACTAATGTTGCCAAAATGGGCCTGGGTATTTGCCGGTGATAAGTGGGTCGAGTACTCAGCCTACTCCGACCTATGCTAGGGACCCGTGCTAATGGTGGGAGGGGGTGTATGTGCCCTTATTGGTCAGTATGTACTTGTCATAAAGCTCAGCAGCCCTGAATCAATAAGCTATTGGCCAGCTGGTGTCCAGTTGCCTACCTTGGGTTACCTGGGATGGCATTATTGAGTGAAAACTGAACATAAAACCAATCAATCTGCAAAACATGAATTAAGAATTGCAACACTCAATGTATGTTCACTGACAGGATGGAGCTTGGAAGTTGATGACATGACGGTAAGGAGGAGGCTGGACACGCTATATATCCAGAAGTTAAGGTGGAAGGGCAGTGTAGCCAAGCCACTTGGCTTGGGATCCAGAGTCCACTACTCAGGAGGATGGGCTGGAATTAGTGCAGAAATTGTGGTGAGGGAGAGGCTTCAGAAGACAGTGAGGAATCTCATCAGAATTAATGACAGACTCATGGCAATCAGTCTCCAGTCTAATGATAGGGTAGTATTCATAATCTTAATCTGTGCCCCACAGCAGGGTTGTGAAAGTGAGGAAAATAGTACAGTCAGATAGCAATTGCAGGGCTTACTAGATAAAGCAAGGAGACAGAAATTGGTGTTGATAATGGGTGATCTGAATGTACATATTGAGACAGACAGAATAGGATATGAGGACTGCCTTTATCCACATGGGTGGGGCAGAATAAATAAAGAAGAAGAGGCTCTTCTTGACTTCTGTCCGGCAAATGGCTTGATGGTAGCCAACACATGGTTCAGCAAGAGAGACAGTTGCAAGATCATATACAAAAGTGGCCAACAAGCAACTCATGTAGACTTCCTACTAGTAAGGAAAGAGCACTGGGTTAGAATAAGTGACTGCAAAGTCATCCCCAGTGAAAAAGTCGGCTCACAGCATAAACCACTAGTTGCCACAATCAGCTGCAAACAGTGGTCAGAGAAGGCTCTAAGGTCAACAGAGACTAGAATGAAGACCTGGAAGTTGACTGGGGAGAAAGCACAGTTCAAGGAATTACTCAGGGCTATAGCACTTGAAGAAGAAGAGGAAATAGTTGGAGATGAAGAATGGCAGTGCCTCAAAACAGCATGATTGAGGACTACAAAAGAGATATGCAACCAAACTAAGGATGGAAATAAAGTATATAAGAAAAACTGGTGGTGGAATACAGAAGTCAGGAAGCCATCAAAAGAAAGAATGAGTGCAGGAAAGAGTGTGAGATAGAAAAGACAGACCAGGCTAGGAAGGAATACTGGTTGGACAACACAGAGGCTAAGACAAGGGTTACAATAGCAAAGAACAAGGCATCTCTACCAACTTCTGGAAAGTGACTCAGTAGATGGCACAAAGAAACTATCAGGTCGCTAGGCAAAGACAGAAAGATAAAGAAGAGAGTCAGACATCCATCATAAGGGATACCAGCACGACCTGTTTGCTGTCCCAAATCTTCATCAGATTATGTTCAGCTATGCTGCACATGTGTCTAAATGGTTCTACCTGACATAATCGACATGCCAGAAGACCGACAACGCAATCACCGAAACCACATAACCGACAATGCAAAAACACGAAACCCCACATGCCCGACAACGAAATAACCGACGGTACACAAACACGAAACCTCATACACTGCACACACCACAATCACAACAATCAACAAACAAAACACATTCCCTGTCCAAAAACCACACACACAACAGAAGCACACCAAAATCCCTACAAACCCACACTAAACCTCACATACACAACTATCTACAACCCTAACCCAAACCCTAACCCTAAGGTCCGTCACTATCGCATACTCAGCTAACCCGCGCCCTAACCCTAACTCACTTAACCCGCCCCTAACCCAAACACAATCACTACCGCACACTTACTTGACCCGCTCCCTAACCCTAACTCACTTAACCCGCCCCTAACCCAAACACAATCACTACCGCACACTTACCTGACCCGCTCCCTAACCCTAACTCACTTAACCCACCCCTATCCCCACACACCATCAATATCCACACTTACCTTACTCGCACCCAAACGTCCGTCACTACCGCATACTTACACAGCCTTTTCCCATGTCGGCATCCTCGGCGTCGGTGTTTTCATCCGTTGCGTCGGTCTTCTGAACTGTCGATCTTCTGGGCCTCGTGATTCGCTTGTCGGTCTTCTGGTGTTTCGACTAACTCAGGTAGACCCGTCTAAATATGTATGATGGTAGCAACAGTCTTGGGGGCATTTAAAAGATCCAGTTTAAGTGAGCTAACATTCATCTTATCTAAAAGCAATAAAAGATTTTCATAAATAAATGATTGGTATGGATGAAGAAGACACACCAGAAGATGTATCATACAGAATTGTTATTGTGCAACTGAAACAAGTTTAAGTATAAAAGTTCTAGTTTTAATTGGTGTCTGCTGCCGGTTTATGTTTATGATTACTTCTGTTATCCATATGTAAATAAGGATTGACAAGCTCAAATGAAGAGCTAATAAGATTAAGATACTAGTGGTACTGCTGCTGGGCTTTCATATGTGACTGCTGCCATTTTAAGTGTGTGTGCGCATGTGTGTGTGTGTGTGTGTGTGTGCGTGCGTGCGTGCGTGCGTGCGTGTGTGTGTGTGTGTGTGTGTGTGTGTGTGTGTGTTATCTAGGCTTTTTACTTTTTTAATAACTGTTGTTTCTCTACTTTGGTTATGTTGTTGTTTCAAACTATTTCAAAGAGGGGGATGAATATTGTTACATGAACATGTATAGATAAATTCATAACTGTTCAAGTATTTTTGAAAAGTAAGTAAATGCCTACAGTTTGAAAGTTAAAGTGCCTTAAATCTAGAACAGCAATGAATTCTGACAGCTGCTGCTTTAAGCTACTTTCTGTGTGAAATCGTAGAACAGTGGAGTTTGGGAATTTTCCCTTACACTGCTATTGTACAATCTCGCAGTTCATATATATAACATATAGGCGGTGGAGGAAGACTTGGACCACCTGAAAAAAAATATTTTTTACTCTTTTTTTCCTATTTTGACCATTTGATAAATGATGAGATGCACACACACACAAACACACACACACACACACACACACACACACACACACACATATATATATATATATATATATATATATATATATATATATATACATATATGTACATATACATATATTTATTTATATTATTTATATGAGATCACATTACCTTGAAGGAGAGGAATATTCTGTGCTACCACAATCTTAGAACTTATTTAAAATTTTGTGGAAAAGAAAGGTAAATAAGAGTAATTTGAATATGTTGTAACCTATAACATTACTAAACTGCAGCAATAAACTGAAGACCAGAATAATGTGCAATAACTTAATGAAAAACTAGTCATATTACAATACAAACTAGGATCAGTAGGAGAGAAATTAGTATAACAGAAGCATTTCACATTTTACCTATTTGCATAGCTTTTCACTTCCCAGATTTTTGCAGAATTTCCAGATTTTTAACTTATGTTTTTAGCCCATTTTTCATAAAATTGTAGTTTTTTGGCAAATTACCAGCAAATCATTGGGGATTTGAAGTCAGAAAATAATGGCAGGTATTTGATTTTCAGACATCATAATCTTCAGAAAATTCATGCTAATGCAAAAACCTATTTATTCTACCACCTTTCTAAGTTTAAAACGAAACAATGTAAAATGCATCTTGGAACGCTAAAGGCAGTTTTTACCAATATGAACTACTATGTGTAAACAATGTAAAGCTATGCCACCATAATGAAGGTTAAAAGCTGGTTTAATAAACTCAAACAATGAAATCTATAAGAACTATAAAAACTCAAAATAAAATAAAAATAAATGCAGATGGATTAGTGCTTTCCGCATTTGCCTTCTTCAGATCCTGTTTTTGTTAGCTGAACTTCCCCTTCAAGGAACGAATCCTGCGTCACTTGAGTGATATTAGATTCCACAACAGAACTAGTGCTTTGTCTCAACATATTGCCAAATACCCTGGTCATAAGTTTTCTTTCATGGCTTTGGAAGTGATTGAAGAAAGTTTAAGAGGAGGAGATTTATTCAATGGGGAAGAAATTATTGAGACTGGATGGATTGTTGATTTACAGGCTGATAAGTTTCCTGTCTTGAATGGGATGGTCCCTTTAAAGCCTTTGCTCAAGGGGCAGAGACTTTTGAGATGATTCTGAGATGACTGTGAGATTGACAGATCATTATCTTGTAAAACCAGGAAATTCTGCTAACAAAAATAGGATCTGAAGAAGGCAATTGCCGAAAGCACTAATCCATCTGCATTTATTTTTATTTTATTTTGAGTTTTTATAGTTCTCATTGATTTTGTTGTTTGAGTTTATTAAACCAGCTTTTAACCTTCACCTTGGTGGCACAGCTTTACTTTGTTTACACATAACTTTCTAAGTTTGTATGAGCAATATTTAAAAAGTGTTCCTATTTTTGGACCTTTGCCTCCCCCCCCCCATCATTTATGGCTTTGTCCAGATTTCTTGCTCTAAGAGGTTGAGCGGTATAGGCTATTTGTATTTTGTTTCATGTTATGAGAGGTAGTGTTCCACATTTTTGATAATTTAGCTAGGCACAGAAATGCTTAATTGTTTCTTAAAGTAGCTGTTATAGTGATTGGAGTGAGGGTGGTGACAAATGATAACAAGGGAAAATACAGCATGATGGCCATTATGGGGGAGGGGAGGATAAGTAGGCAATCTGTGTGAAAACAAAAGGAGTGAAATTATCATGGATATGGTCTTTTGTAGGTGAAGGATGTCCATATATACATGAAATGGCCTTTAAATTTAGCCAGATCATCACTTAATTTTATTAGATTAGCCTTGACATGATCATAGAATACTGAAGTATTGGGAGAAGCAGGTTTATATTACAAAATTGAAAACCCATTTGAGTGAACACCACAACACTGACACACATAGCCATACAGCAAATACGCCGAACCCCCTAAACCACGAAATTTCAAATCTTGAATCGTCATAGTTGGCCAACACCACTGCGCGCTACATACTACATACCCAAACATAATAAATAAAACACATACATACACTAACCAAACCCTACTTCTAACCCTACACTAAATCTTACATACATTACTATCTATGCACTTACCTTTACCCGCACCCTAATCCTAAGGTCCGTAACTATCGCACACTTACCCTACAGACATATATCCAAACAAAACAAATAATCCACACACATGCACTTAACAAAACCCTACTTCTAACCCTACACTTAACCTTACATACATTACCTATCTATGCACTTACCTTAACCCGCACCCTAACCCTAAGGTCCATAACTATCGCACACTTACCTTAGGGAGCTATACCGTAGACAGGCCAACCATGACACTTCGACATTTCCTGTTTCGCAGTTTTGAATGTTCTCCATTACCGTAGTTTGCGCTATATGTGTTGCTCAATTCCGATTTGCTCAAAAGGGTTTTAGATTTCCTAATATAGACCCGGGAGAAGCTTATGGCTTCAGTCTTGAGGTATGTCTGCCTTTTTTGAGATCTGATTTGACCAGAGAGGATGTTTCAGTAGCTGGTGAGCAAAGCTGCCCTATACTGGTAAGGACCAAGTTCAGGATGTTGCTGCCCCAATTTGGAGTGCAGGCTAACTGATGCAGAAAGTTTGTACTGGTGAAGTTGAGAAACTTATGGGTATACATGTTTGAGGATGCATAAGTCCATTTAATGGAGGGGTAGTTGAAGTCTCCTTTGAGAGGGGTGTTTGGATTAATGCAACACAAGCATCTGAAATTCTCCAGGTGCAACTAACACTAGGTAAGACTGCAATCCAAATTGTAGCTTGCTACAGATCCCCCACCATGCTTCAAGATTCTCACTACACCTTTCTAAACATACTGGAAAAAACTTAAGATACAACCAAACACCCTAATACTGGGTGATTTCAACTACCTTGCCATTAACTTGGAAAACTACTCGGGTATCAACACCTTTTCCCAATGGTTCTTGGAATTCATAAATTCCAATGCCCTGGATCAACTAATCCATTGTCCCACCAGGGGCTCCAATATCCTAGACCTGGTCATTACCAACATGGGAGATAGATGCTCCATACCAGTGGTCACCCCCTCATTGGTCAGATCTGACCATAAGAAAATCACCCTTGACATCCACATCCCACCCCCGCCCCCCCAGTAAGGAAACCTCTGTAAAAAAAAATTCTCCAAAGCCAACTTCATGCTACTGAAGTCAGAAGTGACAAACTTCATGACACCCATGCAGACGGTATCTGAAAGTTCGACTGCTGAAGCCTACACTAAGGCACTGTACGAGCACATCCACTCATGCATGAATCGTGCCATCCCAAAAAGAACCAAGATGCTCTCCTCCAAAAAAGGAAGCCAATCTGGTGGTGCCCTGCTATAAACAATCTATACAACAGAAGGAAGAAACTGTTGCAGAAAAGAGGAAAATCCCAGGATGCAAAAAAACTCCCTCACCAGCCTCAGTAAGAAGCTGAGATCCCTCATAAAATCCTCAAGAGCTAGTTACAAAAATAAAATTGCCAAAGATTCCAAAGACAACCACAAGGCATTCTATAGTTATGGCAAGAATCTAAATGGCAATGCTCAGATCTGCTCTGAGCTACAACAGAATGGCATTAAATATAGTGATCCCAAGGATATTGCCAATATCCTGGCAGATAGATTTAGTACCAACTTCATCCCCCTCTCACCCCCTAAAGGGCCCATCTCAATACCAAACGATTGCCATATTCCGGTAATCACGGCCACATAGGTAGAAACCACACTCTTCAAAGCTAAGAATACAGCATCCATGGGACCAGATGACATTCCAGGCTGTGTACTACATGAACTACAAAATGAACTGGCACCTCACCTAATCATAGCTTCACCTCAGGCTTTGTGCCCACTGAGTGGTGCACAGCTACAGTTATCCCACTCCACAAGGGGTGATCCACCTTGGATCCCAGGAACTACCATCCCATCAGTCTGACGAGCCTGATCTGCAAGGGCATGGAATGCATTATCATGGAACTTATAAACAAAGACATTGGCAACCTTCAAACACTGGACCACACCCAGTTTGGGTCGTGAAGGGACGATCTTGTCTCCTGAACCTGATTGACTTCTTTGAATCAGTCTCCAGAGTGGTGGATGAGGGTAAGGCAATCCACACAGCCTATCTGGACCTCGCCAAGGCCTTTGACACCATCCCCCACTCTGGAATTATAGATAAACTTACTAAGCTGGGCATAAATCCCTATGTCACTCAATGGGTTGCCAACTGGCTTACTGACAGAACCCAGACTGTAAAAGTAGCTGACTCCAAATCCAGCTCCTGACAAGTGACAAGTAGAGTACCTCAGGGTTCAGTCCTGGGACCACTCTTGTTTGGCATCTACTTCTCTGAAGTACAGGCCAACACTAAGGGACTCTGGCTAACAAAGTTTGCAGATGACTGCAAACTGGGAGCCATTACTGAATCCCCAAATTATGTGGATATTCTACAAAAGGGCCTTACAGAAACAGATGCCTGGTGCCAGAGCCATGGGCTCAAGCTTAATGCCAAGAAATGTATAGTTATCCCTTTTGGAAAAAAAACATGTACCCATGAATTACCACACAGGTGGCAGTACACTAAACATCGAAAGTGTGATGAGAGACTTAGGGACACAGGTGGACAGTGGTCTCACCTTCGATAACCATATCACCAAAACAGTCAGGAAATCCTTGTATGTGGCACACCTCATCACTAAGGGCTTTTCATCCAGAAAAAAGGAGGTCATTGTCCCACTGTACTCATCCCTCATTAGACCCATTATAGAGTATAACACCCCATTTGGTATGCACCTCACAAGACATCTACAACAGCTGGAAAAGCCACAGAAATACCTCAATAAAAGAATCACAGGCCTAAAGCAGATGCCCTGTGCTGACCATCTAAAAAAACTCCAGCTATACTCTGTGGCATATTGTCTACTCAGAGGTGATCTCTGCTTAACATACAAGGCCATGTCAAACCCTGAGCTGTTGGACATGCTCCACTTAAAGAAATCCCAATCCCTCAGAGCCACACGCTCCAGGGATCTAAACCTTGTCATCACAATAAACAAAACATGCTTGAGGGATAAGTTCCTGACCCAGAGACTCCCCATACTCTGGAATAGACTGCCCATACATGTCAAGCAGAGCACCTCCTTGGCCATCTTCAAAAGAAACCTTGATTATTGAATGGGAGATAGGAAATTCACCCCAGGGATCATGTCAGTCGCCCTGCTAGACAGGGGTCCAGGGAAGTAAATATTGTGGGAAGAAATATCCAGGGGATTGTTATGGCTAGGCTTGTATAGGCCCTAGGACCAATAGCCTACTACAAACCTATGAACCTACGAGCCTATTAGTTAGGTAGGAGGTATGAGCTGAGAGGGACATAAAAGGGGGTCCTATAGTTAGCTATGATAAGATATGCTAAGATCATTATTTTGTTTAGTGAATTTGGTGGTGACATTTTTTAAGAATACTTATGCACTGCCACCTTTAGTGGCTTCATCTAATGAGGTGGGCCTGAATGTGTGATAATGTGGTAGGCACCGAAACCCTGCACTGAAGGATTGCAATCATTGGTCTTGAACCAGGTCTCTGTGATGATGCATATATTAATGTTTTACAGGGTAGGGAGTGAAGTTTTTTGCTAAGCCTCCTAGTGTTGAGCAGCAATACCTTTATGTTACCAAGATAATATTTTGTAATGTTGGAAGCTTTCAAAGACTGACATTGATTAAAAAGGCACTTCTGGAGGCGGACACATTTTAGCTAATGAGAATAGTAGCAAGTCATCACTTGCAAAGCAGGTACGACTGCCTGCCATCTCTTCCCAGGTGATATGTGTGTATATATAGATATATATATATATATATATATATATATATATATATATATATATATATATATATATATACACACACACACACACACACACACACACACACACACATTGTACTCCCTTATAATGACAACAGAACCTAAGCCAGTTGTGGAAATCAATAATATATTGTTCATAATGCAGCAAACATTCTTAGTGATGGTAGAATGCTTCTCAAGGCTAGATTTATACCTGCCTCAGACCCATATTCTGAGTGCTCAATCATGTCTCTCATTATATAGTCCAGGAAGGTATATCTCAAGTCATTTACATACATGTGCACTATGTCATATGTAGACTTGAGTGCATGCATGATGTGGAAAATCCTGGCTCCTGATAGGCAACTAACTATGACCCCCTCCTTGCACATCGTGGTGAGTGGTGCATTGGTATGTCTCAGTATGGAGTACTCTGTAACTAAGATAATGGATTGTGTGGTGGTTTGCCTAATGGAGTTTTGTACTCAGCCACTGTGACTCTTAGCTGCATGTTTTGAGGCAGGTGCTGTCTGTGTTGTCTGCTTATAAGGTTCTGAGAGCACTTATTTCTTATATTACATTTAGGAGGCCTTTGACATTTAGGTAGGCTACTTTTAAGAGCCTTAGCATATGTAGGTCTATGTGTTTGGTCTGCGTTTTGTGTGATTGGTTTAATGTGGTGGTGTGTAGTACTGACAACTTGCATTTAATTTGTCAAGGCTTTATGTGAAAGCTTTGCCTGCAGTAACATTATATAATGACACCTCTCACACATTGTGTGATTTTGTATAAGTTGTTATCAGTAAAAATAAGACCATTGCTATATTGTCTCAGGCTGCCCATTTCAGTGTGGGCTGAACAGGGAATAGTGACTATGAGGTTTGGAGTTAATTACTAGAGGTGCTGTTTGTCTAGTAGTGGAGATAGTGCTGGTCTCAGTACAGCTGCATGCAGCTAGTAACTAATAATCCTTTGCTTCTTCTAACAGAAGTATGTGTTAATATAGTAAAGTCTTACATAGGAGCACATTGTTAAAGCTGGTAAAACTGACTTTCCAGTCACTGACATCTTATCTGAAAGAGAGAGAGAGAGTGACAAGCTGTTAGTTCAAATTACACCTTGAGGTTTCACCCAGGTAAGCATATGGAGTTTCCCAGTTAAGATGTATACTTAAATAGAAATGAGATGGCACTGGAACTGGATGAAAGTATGGGAATATTGTTAAAACGTCTAATTATATGGAGTTTAGTCTTAGTCTTTTGAAGGCTAAACAATTCAATATTTTAGTCAGGCAAGTACAAACCAATTGTATGCAATCTACTGTGTCAGTATTAAGTATAACCTAAGATGAATGTCTCCCAGCCTCATGGCATAGAGAGATGAAGCCCTGACAGCATCTTTGGGGACCAATGTTTGATTGTAGCGCAGGTGTCTGGGAGGCAGGGGGGGTAAGAATGAACTTGAGCAGCCAGTGTCAGCTTGCTCATCCTCGGGAAGGAAACTGCTAGCCCAGCAGTATTGATGTCACCTAGTGGTGTCTGGGTGTAGCATCCACCTGTAGAAGCATTACCTTGTGCTTCATCATGTAGGACTTTCCTGCTAAAGTAGAGAAGAGGAAGTGTGTGTGGGAGCATGCACACATCCTTGCAGACTGGGCAGCTATTGCAAGTCTGCAGGCAGGCTAGGGGTAGCCCACTAATAGGGACCATCTTTTTGACTCAGTCCCTAACATCTGAGTCTCGCCTCTGGTGGAAGTAATAGGCTGATGGGGCTTCCTAGCCAGGAAGGAATGGTCCATAAGGCTCTCATGTAGCTGAAGGAAGCCCAGCTCCCATCACTACAGAACAAGTGCTGGAAGGACGTCATAGAGCACAATTCCCAAGAGGTGGAGAGGGGGTGCAGAAAAGAAAAAGAAAAAGATGAATGTCATCTACATCAAAATTAGTAACTCACCTCTAGTTGTTGAACTGTACACCACTAATAAGATAAACATTTATGGCACATCAGAACACACCATACTAGGTGTAGTTGAACAAATTCCAGAGATTGCTTTCTGGTATTTGTGCTAAATATAGTGTCAACAGAAGTTATTTTTTGTAACTGTTAATTTTCTGATATAGTTAGACTTTTAACATGAATGAACAAAAGCACTCAAATTTTTAAGCTTTGTATGTTTTTAAAGTAATGATTAACATTTTCTAAGTTTTTTAAGTTCTGGGTGTGGTTTATGTTCCTCCAAGTCCGAAAAAGTTTTCGTGTTAATAGTTTTTTTGCTTTGTAACCTTTTGATGGTTTTATTTTTGACACTGTCAAAACAGTTTAGAACAGTTAGTTTAGTCCACATTATATGTAATCAGCTAGTCAATATGCTATGGATCACAGTGTTAGATGTTGCTTTTATATTCAGAGAAAACAGAAACTAGTTAATCTTTTGAAAAAAGACCATTTCAAACCTTGATAAGAACTGTATCATTGCTATACATGAGCTTGAAAGTAGATCAAAAAACCTAATACACTTCATTGCTAGACAAAAGCTATTCAAACTGTAATGCAACTTCCATTTCAAAACTTTGCTGAAATAAGCAAGGTATATGATAGATCTGTAGTCTTCCTGACCTCCTACAGTGCCAGGATCTTTCTTGTGAAGATTGGTAACTTCATTTTAGAGAAATAAGGAACAAAATATAACCTAATATGCAAAAATGCTATTATATCCTTCTAATAGGGATATAAAGCCAAAATCCAGATGCTGTTCCAGCAGAACAGATCATTTTCACTTTGTTTCATAAAGCAAGAAACTATTCCATAAATTGAAATATATTACAGCATCTTATGGGACACTGCAAGTTCTAGTCTTAATGGACATGGTGACGTCTAATATGACTGGATCACCCTTCATGGCAAAGAAATGAGCAAACTCATTTGAGTGAAATTGTTGGAGCTCATTTAGCATTAGTACAAGCTGGGCTTCACAGCATGAAACAGCTACAAGTCATCTCCCTATCATAGCAGTTTAATTTACTATTAAATATCCTTTTTGTTTACTACCACTTGGCTGGCAGACTAAGTAATATTTACCTGGTAATTGCTTAACCCGCTAACCACCAGTACTGCTTATTTTCTCTAATCATCACACTTCCTTTCAAAATACATACAATGATACATCTAGGTATGAAAGATCTGTGCAAACTGGGTGTAAATGGACACCTTATCTGCAGTCTGCAACCTTCTTCTAAGAATCACTTAAGAATGTGGAAGATTTGCACCATCAGTAGTAAATGTAGCTTGTAAACCATCAAGAAACCTCTTAGACATGATCTACATAAAAGCTAAGAGGTACTAATGACGCATCACAGTAATAGCTTGTTTTAACAGGGCAGGCCAAAGCTGGACTAAACAGTAGTTGAAACATCTAGCTGGAGTTGTGTCCCAGGTAGTGGTCTTCAGATCAGGGATAAACATCAAATCCAGATAATGATGAAATACTGATTTATACACCTGGAAAAGTTAAGTGCCAACTTTCAGTCCAAGATGTGATACAGTTCTAAACTGACGTGTATTTTCATCACCAGCACAACAGGAGAAATTAATTATTGCCAACTCGCAGCACCAAGGATTAAACAAGGGAAATTACCTATTTTGCTGCAGTATGTAATGATATCCTTGAATCCCAAATCCTTCTACTTATAGGTATGCACAGAAAAGTATGCCATACACAAAAACCTCCATCCCAAGGTAGAGCTACAGCCTCCAGACTTGGTCTCACATTCTCATTGAGTAATGATTCAGTAATAATGTAGTTTGAAATGCATTTGCAATAATAATGCAAGTTATATGTTGTATTTAATTTATTTATTTACTTATTGCTTTTGTTTATGGGGAAAGTCTGACTGGGCACAGGTCCCATTTTCAATAGAGGCCCGGGGTGAAATGTTCCATTTTACAGAATGGGTAGAAGGCAGTTATACAAGCTTTGTTTAATAAATGTGCATAAATGCAAGGAATAGTAATGCTATTACAGTTAATCAAAAACTAAAAAAAAATAACGTGCATAGAATAGTAAATGTGCATGTATAAAATAGTAAACAAACATACATAGAATAGTAATAATATGACAGTTAATGAAAACATGACATTTAAAACAAGAATGCAGTAAAATATTAGTTAAAATCAAGCATATAAGAGTCTGGTAATTTTTAAATGGAACCAGCTGTAAATGGATTTTGAGTAGGAGACATTGAAGTAATTATTGGATGAAGATGGTTACAAATTATGAAGGGTATTGAGGAGGGCCAGGTAAAACAGAGATACAGATAGTAGTGGGGAGGATTTACAGGAAAAGCGGAGACAGAAATAGTAGTGGGAAGGGGTCTAGGTAAAATGGAGACAGAGATAGTAGTGGGGAGGGGTCCAGGGAAAGGGGAGACAGAGATAGTAGTGGGGAGGGGTCCAGGGAAAGGGGAGACAGAGATAGTAGTGGGGAGGGGTCCAGGTAAAGAGAGACAGAGATAGTAGTGGGGAGGGGTCTTAATAAGATGGAGATAGAGATAGTAGTGGGGAGAAGTGCAGGGAAAGGGGAGACAGACACAGTAGTGGGGAGGGGTCCAGGTAAAAGGAAACAGAAATAGTAGTGGGGAGGTGTCCAAGAAAAGTGGAGACAGAGATAGTAGTGGGAAGGGGTCCAGATAAAGGGAGACACAGATAGTAGTGGGGAGGGGTCTAGGTAAAATGGAGATAGATATAGTAGTGGGGAGGAGTCCAGGTAAGGGGGAGACAGAAATAGTAGTTGGGAGGGGTAAAGAATAGTCCGATAGTTAAAGATTGTGAAGAAGTAGTTGTATTATGGCCAGTTACATAAAAGAGTGGTGACAGTAAGGGTTTGGAGATTATCCAGGAACATCGCATGTACAGAGCTGGTAAATGAGTAGATAGGACTTTAGTTGAGTTTTAAATGATCTTAGGGAGTGTTCCTGTCATTTTGCAACTAGAGTGAAGTTTCAGGATTTAGCAAGGTGGTGGGAGAATAGGGATTTGCCAGCAGTATTGCTGGGTTTGGATACCTATAATAGGTATTTGTCCAATGTACTTAGTTACCTGGAAAGGTTATATGTTTGTATGAGGTTGGAGATGGATGGACATTTGTTAGGTTTATACACAATGTTATGGATTTGTGGAAGTTGTGAATAGGTCAGATAATGTGGAAATTCCAGCCTCTGTAGTTCCCTTAGGGCAGCACGGTTGTGGATTCTGTTTGGAAGGTTGGCAAGCGAATTACAATCTTTTCTGGTAACATTGCTCAAGTTTGTTTAGTGTTAGGATGGGTGAGGAATACATTACAGTAGGCAAGAGGAGAGATCAGGCAATATGTTTTCTTATAGTGTCTGAGAGGAAGAGTTTGCCTGTCTAGACAGAATGCAGTTTTTGGTGTAACTTTTTTACTATATTTTGGATGTGTGTGTCAGATTTTAGGTTCACATCTATACAGAGGCCAAACAATTTCATTTATGTGACAAGTTCAATTTTTGATTTGTTGGCTGAAGTAACTGAGAAGGAGGTTTTGTTGATTGTCAGCTGTTTGGCAGTAAATACGATTAATTTGGATTTATTTGGGTTTTGGAATAACTGGACAGATGTCAGCCAGGTTTCTGTACAGAATGACTCTTAGGTAATTTCTTGTAGTTTTTGACATTTTTTGTGATACATATAACTGTGGCATCATCTGCATACTGTACTAGGGATGCAGTTTTACAGGCTTTATTTAGATCATTGATGAAGATATGAAAAATAATGGGTCCTAAGATTGATCCTTGTGGTACACTGACTGGGACAGGGAGAAAGGATTAGATGTCTTTTGCCACTCTTTTTTGGAGGTAGCTATGAAACCATGATAAAGCTACCATGTGCCTGCATGCACACACTCAAAACATCCACCAAAAGGATGAAAGAACAAAAAGAAAATGTGGAACAGTCGTCACTGAAAATGTGGAAATAACAATACAAAAACACCACAAGGTGGAAAAAGGCTGTTTGTGTGCAAAATATGGATCCATATCGTTGAAAAGAAAAAAAAAAAACGGTTAATCATTCTTAATAATTCTAGCTAGTTAATAATCAAAATGCAGGCTGTATTTTTTTAATTTATCTGATATGACATGACATAACATAGTTATTGCCTAACTTACTGCCTATTTGAGTCAAGTGAATCTTAAGGACTTCTAGAAATTATGACAAAATAGTGTGTGCATGTATGCTTGTGTGTGTATGCAGGTGTGTGTGTGTGTGTGTGTGTGTGTGTGGGGGGGGGGGTTGTCTGTGTGTGTCTATGTGCATTTCCATTTTTCCTGCTGCAGCAACAACCAATATATGATTCCCATATTCTTGGAGAAAGTCAACAAAACAATAATTTCAGGTCCTCTTATCCAAATAATGAATGATCCCCAACATTATTAGTAAGATAGAACAGGCAACCACAGAATGGGAAAACTCCTTTAAATCACAAATGGTGAATTGTTTGAATAAACTGCTGGTTCCTGTGAATTTGCACACTACAGATTTACATTAATAAATGAGACAAGATAAATTATATGCAAAAGCCAAGTTTTTGCTTAATGAAAGAAACATTATATTCAAATAAATGTTAACACTTAGCAGGATTTATGGGAAATATTAAATTATACAAAAAAGCTTGTCTTCAAAACATCCACCAAAAAGATACAAGAACAAAAGGAAAATGTGGAAAAGTTGCCATGAAGATTAGGCGATAACAGCACAAAAACACTACAAGATGGAAAAAGGCTGTTTGTGTGCAAAATCTGAATCAAAATGGGTGAAAAGAAAAAAAAACAGCCTAATTACTCTTAAAAATTCCAGCCAGTTAATAATCAAAATGCAAGCTGCAGACTTTCACAATTGTTTATGCTTATCCAGCATACCATTCTGTTTACTATAGCTTTTAAATAATTTATTTATATTTCAGTGAATAAGGAACTTCGGAAAGCACAAATGATATAATAAATGAGCACAGATGGTTCTAGTCAGTGAATCAAAATAAAGTACTCAGCTTCTGTTTATACTGCCAGTTTGGTTTTATACCTCAACAATTAATTCTTCTGTCCTTTTTAACAAGCCAAGTGTAATGTTCTCCAGACCTTGATATTTGAAACCATGCTGTTTACCCCCACTTCAGAACATGCTTTCAAAAGTTATCGTCATTAGCTGGCTCCTTTTTCTGTTATGCATTGATTTCTGCCAGTTTGAAGCTTAAATGCTCTTTTTGTTGATGACTTGAATCAGCCTGGCAACTTGCAACGTTTGCCAAAAATTCCAAGGAAAAAGAAATTCAAATGAAGAACTGTTTGCCTGTGTAGGGCTCACTGTTTTCTTATTCTGAAACTATGTCAAAAGCAGTCATTTGTAAAATGTGTAATTCTTAAGTTTATAGGTCAAAAAATATTAGTGTAGCAAAAGTTTGTGTCAGATACTTGCCCTCAGCATTTCATGATAAACATAGAGTTTCATACTTTTGAAATGCCTGGGTCTGAATCCCTGTCCAGTTATGGCAGTTAAAAATGTTCTACAGTTATCTGCGGTATTATGAATGTAGGACTAAGGGTTACATCTCTCTACAAAATTATGGGATTTCTCAGTTTGTTAACTCCAGTATCCATAAGGTGTAATTAAATTACTGAAATATTAATGTGTCAGTCATCGTTCCAGCATTTTTTCCAAATAACTTTTTTATTGGAAGGATTTCATGTCAGCAGAAAACACATGCAACAAAGTATACATGAAAAATGAACCACAAGATATAGAACTCTTAATAAAAAACTAAGTACAATATTTATATAAATCCTACATTTTAAGTAGAGCATATTTATTATTTTTTTTCCATGCTTCTAATTTCAGTGACTGCTTTTCATGCACTTCTTTAATCTACATATCTGCACAGCCTGTGACTTTTCCCTGCACCTTGTTTTCCTGAAGATATTCCTGGGTTTAAAATACGCATCATATTTTCAGCCTGGTATATACCATGGTCTTGCATTTGCTATGTCTTCATTTATTCTGAAATCAGTGCATACAAGGGCTTCACTTTTTATACTTCTCAGCACCTCCCTTCTAAAACCTTTGATTTCAATCCAGCTCTTAATTCTGTCCACTTCCTATGAGCAACTGGCAGAAACATCCTTCATAAAAATATTGAGGCCCCTTAGCTTTGGGAATAACACACACACACACACACACACACACACACACACACACACACACGCACACTGGTACTGCTTGTTTATCTCTAAGTATTTTTTTCCCTCTCTTTTCACTATGTTATTAATAGCTTTTCCATATGTTATGTTTAACATGTCATCTGATCTTTCTGTTTTTTTTTACTTTCCTTCCAACACATTTTAATCCACACTTGTTTAACTTGATTTCTCTTACTTTTTTGTATTTGTTTTCTTTTCTTTTTCTTTGGACTAAAATAATAAACATTTCCAATGTGGTTTACTACAACTTTCTTTAAACATATACATTTGGTTCAGGTACATGTTACCCAAGATGATCACCTCTTTAACTCTTTTATTATTGCAGTGATATAAATGACATCTGACAATATATATTATAATATATGGCTGTAGAGTATACTAATCCTTTCTATTTCTTTCAGAGCTGTCAAGCAGACTAGTTCTCTAGGCAGGAGCAAGTTTATTAAGTCATTGGAGCACCCTAAACTTCTTCTCGAGGAGCAGCAATCAATGTTCATCATACTAATCACTACTGCAGTAACCTTAGCTATATGAGTTATATCCTGCCAAAGATATAACAGCCAACCAGCTTCCAAAGCTTCAGGGCACCTTCTATGCATCCAAACTGCCTGGCAGTTTGAACTGAGATGACTAAAAGACAAGTGGTCGGCTTGTGCTTTCCTTTGTTGGGCAGATAAGTACCTTTGGGGAAAAAAACTTCCATTTTCTTAATTTTGTTGATATTGTATTAATTTCCTCATCAGGAAAGTTATTTTAAAGCAAGGAGTATTGTGTTTTAATGGACTGTCTCGAGACTGTAACATACTTTTAAACAAAGTGTTCAAATTTTCTGTCAGTTTGAAACTCGTATAAAGTAACTGACATTTTTTCTGTGGCGAAATTGTGTTTATTTAACTTTTGTGCAGCTAGCATAGTGTTTTAAAGTGCTTTTCACTGTGCTTTTCTGTCACAAAAGTAACATTTGGGGACTGGTAGTGCTTACAGACAATTGATGCTTGTCTTTCCCAAGAAAGAGACATCATTTTTAGCTCGACCATGGAACAGACTGCCAGTCTCACAGTTCATCCTTCTTCTAAGCACAAAAGCAAAAATATAAGCAAACAGCCTTTACCTCCAAAGCAGGTTAGCAAATCGCCTCAGCTGCAGTCGCTGTGGCCATTTGTTGTACCTCAGACCACTCATGTTTTACCACAGATCCTTCTGGTGTAGCACCTACAGCCACTATGGACTGGGGGTTAGCCATGTCCTCTACATCTGTTGGAGTCCCCTCAGTGGGCAAGAGACAGCCACTCTTGTTGGTCCTGGGAAAGGGAACAGGGAAGTTTCCCCTGTTGTGACAGAATGTTGTGCCTATTAATAGCACATCTGGCCTATTTTTTCCTGTCAAAAGAAACAGAAAACCAAGAATGTATTTATTCATCCTTAATTTTAATTTAATTTTGGCTAGGAGTAGTTTACTCAACCTGGCTCAGGGTTTAATTCAGACTATTGATTCTTCTTGAAAAGTAGTTTCTGATAAAGGAAAGATGGATTCCTCTTTTCCTGAAGAGATTATAGATTTGTAATCTGAACAGGAAGATGCAGGGATGGATACATGTTTTTTTTTCCTCAGATTTCTGATTCAGACTCAGAGGAGAGCTCAATTTCTAATTCTCTGTCTATGAGGTTCTCTTCATCTGAGACTGTTTTTAAAATGTGCCAGTGTTGTCATTTGAAAAAGACCAAGGTTTCTCAGTCTCTCAAAAATACTATCAGTTGTTACAAAATAATTTTCCAGAACCTACACCCATTCCTCCTGTTCCGTCTCCTTTAGAGGTACTGGCTGCACGTTTTCTAATAGTCAGCCAACAGCCTATAAAAAAAGTAAGATAGGATGTGTAAGGTCCCTCAGCCTTTTAAATTTTAATACACAATTCCCAAACCTGACCCAGCAACTATAGCTTTAGTTGATCCTACTGCTGTTAAGCACTTAGTTAATTCCAATCCTACTCTGATAAGGATGGGAAAATTATTGATAGGTAATTTTCAAAGATGTTCCTAGTGTCAAACTGCAACTTTGATTTTCAGAATTTTGAATTCTGATATGTTAAAGTGTGTTCTGACAAACTGAAAGAATGAGGAATGTTTTATTCCCCTTTCTTCTTATAAGGGACAATCTGCTTTAAATAACTTAGTTTCTTCTATTGCACAGGTTTACATTGTTTACAGCGTGTGCATGACTCTGTTGATACTTTTTCCAGGGCTATGGCAATTGGTACCATTTTGGAGGTTTGCATGGCAACATTCTCCAAACCTCCTAGATGATATTAAAAATTAGATTTTAAATTCTCATTTGGACAGAGATTTAGTGTTTGGCCCCTCTGCTGCTGAGGTGATCAAAAAAGTGCAAGAAAATCCAGGGAATCTCTAAGATGTTCAGCCCTCCTTTTCCAAATTTTCTAAAGGATTTTCTATCTCCTCATGTAGTTTTTGGCAAAAAACAGAATAAACAGATTCAACAAAATACATGTAAACAGATGTTTAAGAAGAAATGGCAAGGGTTTCCAAAAAGAAGTTTCAAACTTCCTAAAACCAAGGACAGTCCAGCAAGTCAGAATGACTATTCAAGAGGTCTTGTGAACCCCTCCCACCCTGTCCTCTTTTTTCTTCCAGAAAATCTGAATCTCCATTTTCTCTTTCGCAACAGATAGTTTCCAACAGATGGGTTCTGGAAATCATTCATCAAGGTTACAGATGGCAGTGGGAGGAAATTCCTTCTTTCTGGGGGAATAATTCCTCATCCTCTAGACTAGACTCTTTTGTTTCCACCTATTCTTCATCACATGCTGTCACGAGTGATAGAACCAGTTCCTGGGGAAGGGTTTTTATTCACAGATGTTCTGAGTGCCAAAGAAAGAAAATTCTTGAAGATCAGTTTTGGATCTTTCTTTCCTAAACCTGTTTGTGATAGAGCCCAACTTCAAAATGATGTCACCTCACAACCTGTTATGTCTTCTTCCTCTTTCAAGTTTCCTAGCAGCACTAGACTTAAAAGATGCTTATCATCACATCCTTATTCATCCAGACTTCATATTTTTCTTAAGGTTTTGATTGCCTGGATCACATTATCAGTTCTCTGTCTTATCCTTTGGACTATCCACTGCACCAAGAGTGTTCACAGAGTGTATAGCTCTAGTTATAGCTCATAGCTCAATTTATATTTTTTCCATATTTAGATGACTTGCTTATCTTTGTAGAGTCTTATTGAAAGTGTCAGGAATGTCTGTCTTGGGTGAGAGATCTCTTACACTAGTTGAGATTCCAAGAGATCATTCAAAAGTCTTTCTTGTCTCCTTTACACAGGATCGTGTTTCTGGGATGTCAGCTAGACACCTCAGTTCAAAGAGAGTTTCTTGCTCAGGAAAAAATAGATCTTTATCTAGATCTGTGTCTAAGGTTTTCCACTCAGACTTTGATCACTGTGAGGGAATAGCTCAGGATTTTTGATCCATCTATGATTCTCATAATACCCCTGGCAAGACTCCACATGAGAAAGATACAGTAGTATCTGAAATTTCTTTGGTCCCAGCATCAATGCCTTTTACAGATTCAAATCCCAGTACTGAGGTTTGTCAGACAACAAATATCCTTAAATTAAGGTCTCCCTTTCTCCTGCCCTGCTCCAAAGCAGTCAGTCACGGCTTCCAACTATGCTTGGGGAGCAGTTTCAGGAGAGATAAAATTGCAGGGGATGTGGGACACCAAGAACAGACAAAATCACATAAATATCAATGAGATGCTTGCTCTGATCAAGGCACTCCACTCTCTGAAGCATCTTTGTTCTCCAGCGCCTCTTCAACTGGTTGCAGACAATACCAAAATTATGTGGTACATCAACAAGCAATGGGAAACCAGGTCATACCCCCTTTGCAGACTAGCCATATTAGCTTGGGATATAGATTCACAGCATAGTCTCATTCAACAGGCATCCTACATTCTGTAAGAGCAACATTGTGTGGCAGACAAACTGAGCAGGACCAGAGCAGACCCTCATGAATGGAAACTAGATCAGGGACACTTCCAAGATTTGATCCATCTGTGGTGAGTTCCTGAAGTAGATCTCTTTTCTTCCTCTCTGAACAATCAACTGGCATGATTCTGTTCCAGGACTCCATGCA
This sequence comes from Protopterus annectens, assembly GCF_019279795.1. Classification (NCBI taxonomy): domain Eukaryota; kingdom Metazoa; phylum Chordata; order Ceratodontiformes; family Protopteridae; genus Protopterus; species Protopterus annectens. The sequence goes on from NC_056736.1 coordinate 394,517,309, forward strand.
AGAAGGCCTGGAAGACAGATGCCTTTTCTTTTCCTTGGACAGGAATGTTCCTGAATGCTTTTCCACCCTTTCCACTAATATCCAGGGTACTTCTGAAGATTCAGAAGGAATCCCCCATGATCATTGTGGTGACTGTCTTCTGGCCCAGACAACCATGGTTATCTCTTCTTTTGGAAATGGCCAGAGGCAATTACCACAAGTTTCTTCACAGACTAGATCTACTCACACAAGAACAGGGGTGTTTGATACACTCCAATATGCATCAACTTCAATTGACTGCCTGGATAATACATTCCTTTTAAGGACCTATTTACTAAGGATGTGTAGCAGCTACTAATGAGGTCAAGAAAGTCTGCTACTAGAAAATCGTATATTGGGGGCGGAGCCTAGATGGCCAACTGGTAACAGCGTTTCTCTTGAGCTCCACATCAGTTACTAGAAAACAGGGGAATTATTAATTAAAATTCTATCATCTACCATCTAAAAGTTGAATAATCTGCTCTAGAACCTATAACCTACTAGATATTCAACTTTGAAGAGTATTCTTAAAGATTTTCCTGTCAAATTTTATGATTATTTACCTGAACAGAGATGAGCAACTCAAAAGCTTCACATTCTGATTCTTCACTAAAAAAAGAGATCCAGTCTATATCTGCCACTCTTCAGGAATTATCTTTAAAGATGGACAGATTTACTGATAATCTTAAATATTTAAAGGTAAACTGTCAACAACAAACAGATGTTTTAAAGGAAATTTTCCAGAAACAACAATCTAAAATTTTGGACATTGAAACTTCTCTGAGTGAAACAGATGGAAGGTTAAAAGAAGATGAATCTCACTGTGAACTTATATTGCAACAAAATAAGTGGCTGATAAATAAAGTTGATGATGTTGAAAATAGAGAAAGGAGAACTAATATCAGAATTTTCAGTGTTCCTGAGAAGACAGAAGGAGAATACATCATCTCTTTTGTAAGTGCCTGGCTTCCTGAAATTTTGGACTTAAAAGAAAGTTTGCCCTATGGAATTGAAAGAGCACACAGAGCTATTGGAAAACCTATTCCTTCTTCTCCTAATCCTTCCCCAAGGTCAATAGTTGTGAAGTTCCTATCCTTTCTAGACAAAGAACTTATACTAAAAACAGCCTGGAGGAAAAGTCCTTTGTCATTCAAAGGAAATCAAATAAGGTTTGACAATGACTATTCCACAAGAGTTCTAGAAATGAGAAAAAACTATTGGCCATTAGTAAAACTATTAAAGCAAAATAAAATTAAAGCTCAACTTGTCTATCCAGCTAAAATCAAAATTACTCATCAAAATGAACTGAGAACTTTCAATAATATCAAAGAAGCTGTTTCCTTTATTCAGAACAAAAATATCATTACAATCCCAGAAGGAATGGAATGGTCACCATCTTCAACTCTCAAAAGATCATCTGACAAAAATAACTGGTCAGATGTAAAGACGAAGATGCTAAAGATTGGTCTTAAAAGTTTTGGACTTTTAAGCTCTCGCAAAGATCAACCTACACTATAAAATGTTCATGAACATCTAAAAAGTATGTACCACTAGTTTATTTTATTTGCAAATACTCTTTTACTCACTTTTTCAATGAAATACATAACATGAATTAAAATTAAATTTCTCACATATGAATAGAACCGTTTAAAATATTACATAACATAGATAGATTCTGTGTACACATGCTTTTACTTTATTTTAGATTCTAACCTTTTAATGGTTTTAGGATTTCAATCATATGGTTGGGAGCATGAAAGTTAATCATCAGAGTTAGTTTTATAGACAAATGTGTTTACTGAAATGTGTTTGACAACTTTGGTGGAACTTATCATTCTGTCAAAACTTGGTTTTCTTTTTTTTTCACACATAATCACTTAATTTGATTTAAACTAGCGTTTCAGCATTCAAAACTGACAGTTAGTTGCTTTCCTTCAGGAAATGCAGTCTCGAGCTATGTTTCTGAAAATGAGGCAGTTTGTCTGCTCTTGACTGCATTCATGGTTGTTTGGATGCTTAGATTCAAACGATATGAGTAGATATCTTTTGATAGTGAACCGAGTGTCATTATGAGCCTTTATGTATAGTTTCCCTTTATTTACACATATTTTTTTTCTCTTGGAACTAGCATACAGCTCATACTATTTTATTTACTGTTTTCCAGTAGTTAGTACTTGCCTAGAGGATACGTAAAATATATAAAAATGTTTATTTAAAGCTTTACTAGTTTAAAAGTAATGTTAGTTCATTTTGTATCTGGCTTTTGCATAGAACTGGTTCCCATAGTAACATAAGCTGCGATATGCAAATTAAAGATGATGTCATGCCCAAACATTCTGAATAGATTAATATACTAAATAAGTGAACATTTTGGCTTCTCGTACGTTTGATATATGTAATCGCATACACTAGTATTTACATACGTGCTATAATACTAGTATATCTGTATGTTTAACTATTAAAACATTCAAGCATTTCTGAAGTCTTTAGATGACTGATAGTTTCTAGTGCTGTTCAGAAGTGCATCCCATAGCTTAGAAGCATGATCTGTGAAAGTTAGGTTACTTTTAGGTCTGTGGTATATTGATGCATCATTTTCAAGTATTAATGCATTGTTTGTACTGGAACCTTTTTCTTAATAACTAAAATTTTGGAAAAACTGATGTTTTACCTCAAAGGATGTTACATGTAAGAGTAAAGAGAAGGGGGTCTTCTCATTGTTGTTCTGGTATCCAGTTGGCATGTTTAATGCATGTTTAATGCTGATGCAGTGATGTTATGCATAGAGGAAGGAGTAAAAGGATGTGGCAAACATTGTTAAAAGTACTTTGAAAGTCATTTTTTTCTACTATTTCTTGACAAGGAGAGATGGTTCATATTCTAACCACTGTAACAAAATGTTTTTACTTGTTGCTCTTCCTTCAAAGATAAGAAAATAGGACATTTTACTAAAGTCATATGATTGAGTTCATTTCCCTTTATGCTCTTGATGTGAACTGATATGTTTAGTTATGGATATGTTGTTATGCTCTTAAAAAAAGGTTAGCATGACAGTTCCTTTCCTTGAGAAGACTGCAGACAAAATGCACTTGATGACACAGTAAGGCATCTAGAAATATTATTCACATTACACCAAAAATAAAAATATTATCACACCCACTCCCTCTGTCCATTTGATTTAGGATGGGATCATTAATTCTTTAATGGCACACCTTACAACTTATGCAATTCCTGCTTCTTGTCATTGTAAAACATTATCTATTGTTAGAAAGCAGACTTTGTTTTAATAATACATTTTCTGAATGATAGGAAATCTTAAATATTGTCATTGCTGATGACTGCAGTTCTCGGTGATTTACCAGAAAGCCGCACGTTTTTTTGTGACTGGTGAGCCGGAAATAGGAGATAAAAATCTTGAATTTTGCAAGGGTCTGTGTAGTCGAGAGGTATGCAGAGTTTTATAAAACAGTTCAGTTAGTAGATTGGGCAGCAACAGTAATATACGGTTAATAAAAAGAATACTAAGAATTAATTCTTTGTGTGTGTGCATGTGTGTGTGTGTGTGTGTGTGTGTGTGTGTGTGTGTGTGTGTGTGTGTGTGTGTGTATGGGTGTGTGTGTGTGTATGTGTGTGTGTATGTGTAGGTGTTAAATGATCAGTCATAAATAGACAAATAGAGGTTTAGAGAGTCAAATGCGGGAAAATATGAATGCAAGGAAGTAATTTTAATAATAACAGAGTAAAGCTTTAATATTCTGTGCTATAACCATACTTCTTAGCTATCCTTGTTTAGCGAACGGCCTTTATCTGCCTTGTTTGGTTTGTTACTCATAAGATATAAGTATGTGCGGTTTTCTGGGGGATTACTGAGGATTAGTGGTCAATATATAATGATTGACTTTAATGTTTGTGTGTAGTAATCTGAAGTGACACATTAGGCAGGTGACTGGTTTTGGGGCAGAAGATAAGGAGCAAAAGGTAATGGCCCATGGGTTGAAAATAACCAGGATTCAAACTGTATTTAATAAGCCATTGCATTTTATGACTTGAGACTTTATGAGCATTCCATGTAGTCACTTCAAGCTATGTAAGCACTCCATTTAGTGTCATCAGACTTTACACATTCCATATAATGAGAATAAGTACTATAATCTTTTCATGTTGTTTTGACACCAGCTTCTTTAAACAATTCAAGCAATGACTTCACAATGATTGTACTGTGGACTCGGGGCTTTATTTTTTTATTTATTTTTTTTTATTGATCATATATTACGAATCTTATCAAGGATGCTAATTTCTTGCTATAATGTTTGTTATTAACATAAAAGCATTAAAAACAAAAGTAAATATGTTTTAAATGAAATGAATAGATTTATTATTAACAAGGCATTCTTATTGATATCTTCACTCTGAGATATATAATTTCTGCGAGTCACAGGTACACATAAAAAGCGATTTTAAATACCTCCTAGTTTGATTCTGTATACATGGAATTTTATTTAAATCTAGACAGAAGCCTAGTACATTAACTACATTCCTTTAATTAGTAATATTCCTTATAGACTTATAAATGGCAATTGATACAAGCTTTGCTGAGAAGTAAACTTTGTATAACTAACATCATTTGTAAGTAATTAATCATTTTTACATTGGCTTTGTGCTTTATGCTGTTGAATTTGTATCACAAATCTTTTTAAAGTATTCAGCTTTCATTGGGTTGCTATGATATCATAACCAGTTTTCCTGATGAGAATTTAAATAGTGGAGAATACGGAATTCTAGATGTGCATGAGGTCATGATAAAATTTATTGGAATGTCACACATGATAAATATTGTTTGAGCAGTAAATTCAGCTTGCTTTTTTCCATTGCTCTAAATTTGGTAAACACAGCACATTTCAAGTATATGTTACTAGATTTACTAATATAGTATCAAATACCAATAGATGTGAGGTAATGATATTAAGTCATATTAATTCTATAAAATGAATACGGAATAGTGAGGCAATGACAACATGTTATTGTGTTAAGCTTAAAATTTTGAGTAACTGTAACTAGTTATATACTTAATTAGAAGTATTAATGAAATGATGACTAATATAATTTCATTTATTTAGAGTCTTACGACTTATTACATCTCATGAATGATTTCTTAGTATGCTAATGTCTTTTAGCTATCAACATACATTGATTAATAGGTATTTATTAATTTAGTTATCAGTTGAATTAAACTAACATCACTTTCCTTCATAATAAAAATTGAGAAACTATAAAGTATTTTGAAATTGTCATAGTCTGACTTACAATACATTTAACCTTGAAATATTTTGATAAAACTTCTTCATTTATTGTTAGTCAGGCTTCTATTTCTAGTTTAGTGAACACTATATGATTTTTAGAGACTTTTAGTTTATTAAATATTTAATCATATTAGTATTCTTATATAATGTTCTCAAATGATGACTCTAATGTTTTATTGTTTCTTCTCATTGTTAACAGTATTAGTTTACTTATCAATTCTGATACTATTGTTTATATAATCAATTGTATACTTCAACACTTATCTTTGTTAACCTATTCATACATATACACTATTAAACTATTAATAATTTGATTATGCAAAGATTCATATAGTAATAGAAACATGTTCTTTATAATTAATTAATTCTTTTCTTTCTTTGTTTTTTTTCTCTTAACTATTTAAGTCTAAAAACACTGATCATAATCAACTTATATACTACATCCATATTTGTTGCTCTCTCGTACTAATTAACTTATAAAATATACATAGATTTCATATATTGGAACCTCAGATTAGGCAATATTTTCAAATCTTTGGTATGATGAAAAATCTGATTGGATATTTTTGTCCTCTCAGATTAGGAATGGATTTCATTCCATGTCAGATAAAGGTTTTACTGAAGTTAACTTATTCTTTTATACATTTTTTCTCCTTTTTCAGGCCTCAACTTAATTTTAAGTTTTATCTTTTAATGAAAGTTAGCAATTTATTTTTAAAATATAGCTTCTTCAAGAAGGATATGCAGGATTTAAATAATACAAGTATTTGTTACCATATCATTTCAAAAGTTCCAACTTTTGAGCAAATAAGATAGAATTAACCTTTCTTTCTCTAAATGTTAATGGTTTAAATAATCCAGTGAAAAGATCTAATTTATTAAAATACATAAAATTAAATAAAGCACAAGTAATCTTTCTACAAGAAACCCATTTTAAAATTAATGATAGTTTTATTTGGAATCCAAATGGATATTTAAGAATATCCAACTCTTCATATGTCAAAAAAAAAAAAAAAACTAGAGGAGTATTAACGTTATGGAAGAAAAGCATCATCTCTCCTCAAATTATCTATAATTATGAGGCTAAAGAAGGTCTTCTATCAATTATAATAATAAAATATAGTAATAGGATCTGGATGTTAGTTAATGCTTATTGGTTTCCTGGTACTGGTGTAAGAACAATAAAAAAACACTTAGAACTTATAATTAAAAATTCTAAGGGTAGCCTGATCCTAGGAGGAGACTTTAACTGTTTATTCAATGATTCAGAAACTTCTAATAAAAAATCTTTTCGTAATACCCCTATATGGAAGAATTGAAAAAAAATGGACAGATAATTTACAGTTATTTGATTTATTTTATCTTAAAAATAATAATTCTCTGGATTTTTCTCATTGTGATTTTAGATATAAGACTCATATTAGAGTTGATAAAATGTTTATATCTCAAGATTTAAAAACAAAAATACAATACTTTACAATAATCCCGTGTCCTATATCTGACCATAATGCACTCATTTTTCAACTACAAGCAGACTTTAAAAAATTGTTCTACACTAAAAGAATTCCAGCCTATATTACCAAATTAAAACAGTTTAAACCTTGGTTAGACTCAGAAATATTTTTTTTCTTGGATACAAACCTAAATAGTAAAGTAAACATAATAATTATCTGGGATTCCTTGAAAGCTTATTTATATGGCAGAATTATTACATAGTTTAATAATAAAACAAAGGAATGGGAGTCCGAACTATCTAACTTACAAAAACAAATCATATTAATTAACAATGATAATACAAAAACTTTCTTAAATAAGAAAAAAGAAATTGAATCTTTAAATAAAAAATATAATGATATTCTAACCCACAAAACTAATTTAGCTTTAGGAAAATTATAATTAAATTCTTTATCGGTTTCTCCAAAGTATATGTATAATCTAGCATTGAGAATTAAAAGACACTCTATTGAAAATAATATTGTGAGTGTGTTTCATGAAGGAAGAAACAATAAAAAAGTGTCTGATATAGGGGATGTTTTAGATGCCTTTAGATTTCACTTTTCAGAACAATACAAAAACAAAAAACATCAATATAAAGTTTCAGATAAGGATCTGGACCTTTCTAAAATAAAAAGCTTACCAGGAAACTTAACAGATGAAATTAAAAAAAAAATTCCTTAAAAGTAATTAATGAAAAAATTAAAGAAAGTAAAAGCAATAAATCACCAGGAATATATAGTATTATTAATGAGATTTATAAGCTTCTACCACACTCAGCAGTATCAGTTTTACATAAGGCTCTAAACGAGTCATGCTTACAAGGTATAATTCCACCTTCATGGAAATATTCATTAATTACCCCTATACTAAAAGAAAATAAAGATTTTCATTTGTGCAGTTCATATAGGCCAATTTCTCTGATCATAATGATTATAAAATCTTAATGTCTATTTTAGTTAATAGATTCAAGAAATCACCAACACAACTTATCACTGAAGATCAAACAGGTTTTATATATAATAGACATACTCAAGATAATATACAAAGAATTATAACTACCATAGATATTTTGAATAGAGAAAACCAAGAAGCTCTCATAATTGCCCTTGATATTGAGAAAGCATCCGATTCACTAAATTGGGATTTTCTCTTTAAAATTCTTGAACTATATAAGTTTCCTATTCAATTTATTTCTTTTATAAAACATATTTATAATAATAATTTATCCTATGTAAAATTAGGCCCATTTGTGTCTGAATCTGTTGAAATAACTAAAGATACTAGACAAGGATGCCCAATGTCCTCAATCTTATTTGCTCTAGCAATAGAACCTTTCTCCTTGACAATACAATCTAATCCTAAAATTAAAGGATTTAATATAATTAATCAATTTGATTCTAAGATAATGTTATTTGCAAATGATATTCTACTTACTTTAAAAATTTAGAAGAGTCTTTACAAGAATTAGATCTATTAATTAAAAATTTTTATTGCATCTCAGGATTAAAAATTAGCAGTTCTAAATCTAAACATATAATTTTAAATACTAAAAAAATAATGATAACATTAAATTGAATACAAATTAAATTATTGGGAAACGGGTCTCTTCTTTAAAATATCTAGGAGTTGAAATATGTGAAAATCTTGATTGATACTAATTATAATAACATTGTAAAAATATTAAAAGATCTTACAGAGAACTGGAATAATTTACATTTAAATTTTGAAGATAGATTACAATTAATTAAAATGATTTTGTTACCCCAAATAAATTATATTGCTTTATCTATTCCTATACTACCCAAAAAAATACTTTAAAAGCAATAAATAAAATTCTATTAAAATTCTTATGGCACCCAAAAAAAATAGAATAGCTTTATCAAATCATGTTAGACCATGGGAGTTAGCAGGAATAAATTTCCCAGATAAAGAATCATTTATTAAAGCTTCTAATCTTAAAATAATTTTAAACTGGATTAATCCAAACTACTCTTCAGCTTGGAAATCCTTACAGGCAGCCATTATACTAAATGAAAATAAATTAATAAAAAAAATTACAATTTAATGATCTAAGTAATAAGACTTGGTATGCACTTTGTATTAATTTACAATATAATACTACTAAACTCACTAACCTAAATTATATAAACTCTATTTATAATACTTTTAGAAGTTTTGTTAATAATAATATTGATATTAAATTGTGGATACAGTTACTATTTCCTTTCAAAATTACAAAAAACTTCTTCAATGATATTAGTATGGATATTCTTAGTAATTGGGAAGAGAAAAAAATTACTTGTTGGTATCATTGTACAATAAATTTAGTTGCCCTAGATGCACATAATTTAATCAAAAATTTTAATTTACCTAAATCAGATTGGTTAGCTCTTAATGGTTTAATTCCATTCACTCAAGATTTATGCAGAACAATAGAAACCTCTTCTTTTAATTCTTTGCCCAAATTTATAGCTCTTATACATGGAACATTACAAGAAGAATGCACTTGGAAAAATTTAGCATCAAAACTTTATAAAATTATTATTAATTACAAATCTATTCCTAATCAGAAATTTTGGGATTTTATTACTAAGGATTTTACGTTGTCTGTAACATCTGAAAATAAAGCTAATATTTTACTTTCTATTAAATTAACTTCTAATTTGCAGGTTTGGAAGATTTTTTCTTGGAAATTTTTACATAGAGCCTTTCACACTCCTAATAAAATCGCTAAGGTTAATCTCTCTAAGGAAGTAAAATGTTGGAGATATTCAATAGTTTGTAAAGCTGATTGGTCTCATATTTTGTATGAATGCTCTCATATAAGGAAATTTTGGGAAGATATTGCTAAATTTCTTCAAGCTATTTTCAGTGATTCCTTTATTTTATAAAATCTTTAATTTTTTTGAATGTAACTGATTTTATTATATTGAATAATAATAATAAATATATTCTTTGGTCAATATTGGCAGTTGCCAGAAAATGTATTACGAGAAAATGGAAATCACCTTCCATTCCAACTTTTGAAGACTTCATGACTTTGTTGGATAAAGTAGCATCAATGGAAATACAAGCTAAATAATTAAGAATTTTTCCCATAAAATGGACTAATAATCCTTGGAAGAAGGTTTTATCCCTTATTAAGACAATGAATTCAGATCTACTCTCAATCAACTAATTAACTTGGAGTTTGGATTGTTGAATCTTATATGTCCTTCTTTATATATGCATATAATTTGCTATTCTCTAATATATTGCTTGAGGCCTTTGTAAATTTTGTCTATAGTTTACCATATTTCATTTTTCAAATTGTAAATGTAAATTCAAAATGTTTTCTTTTTCTCTTTATTGGAAAACAATAAAAAATATTTGAGTAAAAAAAGAAAATCATATAGTAGCAAATGGAAAGGTTTTCTAGTTGGTGCTAACAATATAACCAGCACCCATTCATGGCTAGTTGATTGCTGGTTCTACAATATCTGAGTGAGTTACTATCCTATGACCTGTCTTATTGCTCTTTTAAGGTTCATTTATTAGACATTGCTGCATGTCTACGCATGGATTTTCCCCTTTAATGCAGTTTCATATAAAAATGTTCTTGAACGAGGTTTTGCTTAAGAGGCCTCCAAGAAAACTGGTTGCCCCACTTTGGGATCTTAATTTTGTGTTAGAGAAGTTAACACTTGCTCCATTTGAATCAGATAATTTGGCAGACTTGAGGTTCTTAACATGGAAAACAGTTTTACTGAGTGCTCTGGCCTCTGCAAGAAAGGTATCTGAGTTGCAAGCTCTTATGATAAGTCAGCCCTATTTCATTTTCTATTAAGGTAGGGCTTCTTTGATAACTAATTTATTTTTCTTATGTTAAATCAAACTATTCACCTCTCTGTTTTCTTTCCTGAACCTAAAACGAGGGAGAAAAGTTACTCCATTCCTTGAATGTCCACAGACAACTCAGGTACTATCTTGACAAAACTAAATCGTTCAGATCTTTGGATCCATTGTTCATTTCTTGTGAAGGTAAGAAGAAAGTACAACCTGTGTCAAAACAGACTCTTTCCAAATGGTTGTCTAAGGCTGTTATTTTTTGCTATACTCACCATAACAAAACTATTCCAGGCAGTGTCAAGGTCCACTCTACCATAGCTTTGACTTCATCTATGGCTTTTTGGAAAGGTTTGGATTCTAGAAATATTCTAGAAGCTGCTACTTGGCCCTCTGTACATACTTTCACATTGTACTATAAGCTTGATTCCTTCTTTATGTCCAGATCAAGCATTGCTAGAACCTTTCTCCATTGGCTCCAGGATTCTTCTCCTTCCACCTCCCTAATATTGTCAGCCAAGGTAGTGTACCCATATAGCTAAGGCTACTGCAGCAGTGATTAATATAATGAACAATATAATATAGTGTAAGTAAAACTTACCATAACAGGATATTTTCGAATGATAACTGCAGCAGTAGCTACTTCCTCCATCTCCCATATTTTTGAGGTGTGCTTTATGCCAGGGTGTGGACATTCACTTTTGTTGTTCCTGACATTGTCTTTTCAGGGCTCAGCTTACCTGTCTCTCTGCTGGAAGGAAAGCACTGAAGGGCTTTGCATCCAAACTTGTATTTTCCCACCGCAGAAAAACTCATATACCCCATGGAATCGGAGAAAGAGATAAATGCACAGGAATTGGATACTGGTTTCAGCATTGTTGAATTTAGACCTAGGGATGCAGCATTAGAGAAGGATGAAAGAGTAAACCTTATTGGCACATCTGAGACTATACAGAGTTTTGGTACACACAAGATCACTGATACACATATTTTTTCTGAGACACCTGAATTAGTTGTGACTCACAGTCTTACAGCTGACAAGATAATAACTACGTACAAAGGATTCAATGTATTTAATTATACCAGTATTGCTATTACAGAAGAATTTTATGCGCTCTTTGCAAAAGGCATGAAATATATACCCACTGTTAAGTTTAATTTGGTTGATGTTATTACTGAATTTAAATTATTCTGTCGGAGATTGAATTTAGCTGTCCAATTTAATTCACAAGAGTCAGACAAACACACCAGTGAACAATGTGTACTTAAAAAGAAAAGCACATATATTCCCACTAGCAATCCCATTATAGCAAGTTTTGAGAAAATGGGTAGTCAGGATATATATAATTATTACAAAATATATAAAATGGAAAGGAGCCATGATGATAACCTAACTGACAGTGAACGACATTGTTTGGAAACTTTTACCAACAGTAAGGAAGTGAGGGTTATGAAGCCTGACAAAGGGGGAGGGATAGTGTTGTACCCTTTGATGGATTATTTTAATGAAATATACAATATATTGTATAATTCTGGCAATTATGAAGCCATCTCCCTCAATGAAGTAAATATTGGGTACAAACGCATAGATCTAGCGTTAGAAGAATATTTGATAGACCACAGAATCACCAGTGATGTCTATCATTATCTTAAAGTTGAATATCCCACTTTGGCCACTATTGTTGGGATTCCAAAGGTCCATAAAAACTTAGAAAGTCCACCCTTCAGACCCATTATATCAGGTAGCAAGTCCAAAACCTTCCCTATGGGTGTGGCCATTGACAAATGGGTGAAACCAGTATACAACAATATACCTCATTTAATCAAAGATTCATGGATGTTCCTCAGTCATTTGACACCGCTCTTATGGGATAGGCATCTTATATATATTACCATCAATGTTATTGACTTGTTTTCTTGTATCCCAAAGGAGGTAGGATTGGATTATTTTTGCAATAGTCTAAGAAAACATTCCAACCTGGACTGGGATAAAATTTGTTTGATCACTGATATGATGGGACTAGTGTTGGATCATAATTATATATATTTTGAAAATGAATTCTTCAAGCAAACCAGAGGCATAGCTATGGGAGCATCGTGTGCCCCCATATTCGCCAATCTGGTTATGCTTGAATGGGGGACTACTTTTTTGTTTAATTGTGAGTTCTACAAATACATTGCTTATTATTCAAGATTCCTGGATGATTTGTTTGTCCTTTGGAAAGGACCAAATGATTTGATTCAACCCTTTATTGACTATCTAAACAGTACTACTGTTTTTTTTAAATTTACATTCAACATAAACAACAATGGTGTAGCATATTTAGATACTTTTATTAGTCATGGGGATGGAGGTTTTACCTCTAGAATATACAGGAAGGAAACTTTTTCTAACGATTACTTAGAGTATAGCAGCAATCACCCTAAATATATGTTTAGAAATGTATTTAAAGGGCAGTGCATTCGGGCTGCTCGCATGTCATCAACCAGGGAAACAATGGTGAAGGAGCTGGAAAATATCAAATCCATGTTTAAAGTTAGAGGTTATCCTGAACAGTTATTAAATGACGTAGTTAGGTATGTACAAAGAGAGTGGGGCAAGAAGTATGTACCACTATTAGGTCACCCTTTACAGATAGGTTCTGCACAAATAAATAATAAGAAAACTGAAGGCTTCATCTATAGAGTATGTGCCCTTACATATTCTCCAGTAGTTAGTAATATTGAAAACATTATTAGACAACACTGGAATCTTATTACCATGGACGACAACTTAGTGCAGACCTTAGGTATTGGGCCTAAATTTGTATACAAGACTGGATTTAACCTTAAAAGGATTTTGGAATCCAAAAAACATATGGACATGGTAAAAATTAAGGGCACAAAAAGATGTGGAGCATGCAACCAGTGTAGGTATATAAATGAAACAGTTAGATTTAAATTGGACAACTTTAATGGTACCTTAATAAGGAGTATGGCAGGAAATTGTCATACAAAGTATGTGGTGTATATCGCTACTTGTAGTTATTGTCCGGCGTTTTACATAGGGAAGACAGAGAGACAACTGAGACAAAGGATATATGACCACATTTATTCTATTAAATCTAAAAACAAGAAAAATGCTATATACAAGCATATTATGAACAGTGGTGACAAACATCAATTTAAATTTACTATAGTTGATCATGTTGATGTAACAGTACAAGGGGGCAATTTCAAAACATTACTGGCTAAGAAGGAGAGCAAATGGCAGATTCTTACGGATGCCACTAGACTTCCAGGTCTAAATGATTATATTGGCATCAAGCCTTTTTTAAGTATGGGCTAATCTTTGTTATATGAGAGAGAGTATTTTTAGCACTCACTCATTTTAGTGTGATATGTGATTCAGCATAGTGCTAATACAGGTAGGGTCATTTAACATATGATATTCAATATTTCACAGGAATTTCATGTGTACATATATATATATATATATATATATATATATATATATATATATAAAACCTATACATCACATTAACATATAATAGACATATATATATATTTTTTATATATTTTTATTTTTACTATATAATTTATACATTTATACATATGTATGTATTTTTAATATGATATTATATTATTCATGTATTTATTAAAGTAATAATGTAAATATATATATATTAACTCAAACACAGGTAGAATTAATTAGGTTAAAATATTTATGGGACAGATGTTTTGGCGCCAAATGTGCTTATTTAAATGACCAGGTTACAACAATAGTTGTTCTGATGAAGTCTGCGTACTGTCAGATGAAAGCGCTTAACAACTGTGGACATTGTGTACTGTTTTTATACTATTGAGGTGTTTTTTATGTATTTACGTTTACCCAACAGGTTTGTAAATAAATCTATTTTGTTCCAAGCTGTGGAGTGGAGTGTTTCTGATTCAGCCTTCTGTGCCTGTTTTGGGTGCTTTACTGTCGGTGGAGTATTTGGCTGTTTCAAACTTGTATTTTTGTCAGCTCAACTTGAGCTGTTTGACAGTTTGGGCAAGTGGAAAGTGCCCTGAAGCTTTGGAAGCTGGCTGGCTTTTACATCTTTGGCAGGATATAACCCAAATCACTAAGGCTACTGCAGCACTAATCTTTCAAACATCTACTGTTATGATAAGTTTTAATAACACTAACACTGAAATTCTGAATCTAATCAGTGCTCTTTCACTTGGGAAAGCTCCAGAACTGTATATGGTTACACCAGACTTTTATCAAAAGTTTAAAGACGGGCTAATTTCTCCACCAAGTACTTTCTTTCATGAAACAAAAAGGCTAAGGTCTTTCCCATCAGAAGTAATATATTCCCTTAGCTGAGAAGATATATGTTAGATCCTGCAAATTATAGCCCTGTCTCCTTATTGTTAATGGATATAGAAATTTATCAGAAATCCTTTAGCTAATATACTGAAGATACTGTATCAAGGATAATCCTATAACAATCATCAGGGGTTCCTGAAATGGCATTTCGGAGAACCGGACATGTTCATGCTTTGATTTAGAACACAGAAGTAGGCCCAGCTATCTGACATAGAGTCTGAAGTGGCATTTGATACTCTAGACTGGGATTACATTTCATTGGTGGAATGCTGTATGAACACTCCAGACAACAATATTAGTTGTTGCACACCTGTTGGGGGTGAAGGCACGATTGGCTGCTTTTGTCTTAATTTGCATTACTAGGGGCACCAGACAAGGATGCCATATTTCCCCTTTTTTGTTTCATCTGATCATCATTTGCATAAAAGACATATGATGTAGGGTATAAAATCCCCACATCATCAGTTTTGGGCACATCTTGGTTTGTGAACGATGGGGTGATTTAACTCGAGTATCCACATATGGCATAGAACTGAGTGTTGAACTCTGTTAAGGAACTCACAGATTGTCCAGATGTGTATCTGAATGTTCAAAATTCAAGTATTTTCCACTTATGTATGAGGTCAGAGGGAAATTAAATATTATGATATGATATGGTGATGTTATCATTCAATATGACCTATAATATGGAGCTGAATGTTGCACCACCATTATTAGAGATTACATTGAAAATATCCACATTCAGATCTCCCTCGTTTTACTCTTCCTTAGGAAGATCCAATTTATAAGGATTATAATCCTTCCAAAGTGATGTTCTATTCAGACTTCTTCTGCAGATTGCTGTTGTTAACATTAGTGGGCATCTCTACATGCTGGTGTCAGCGTTTTTGTAGAATAGCCAGAAGCCTAAAATAATTAGAAGGAAAATGTGGTGGCTCACAATAAGGGGGGGGGGGTAGCTCTTCCCAGCTTCAGACTTTATTGTTTCTCTACCCTGGGATGGCAATATGACAGAGATAGCCAGAATGCTAAGTCCATATGGTTTTAGATAAAATTTAATGTGACTGTACAAAACACAGGACTCAGTAGAGGGATAGACTCAACCAAAGTGGGGATCTAGGACTGGGTGGAGATTTGGTTCGAGAAGACCTTGACTACATTAACCTAGAACTTGGATAAGCATACTGGGGTATTTCATCAGCTCAATATTTTGGGCCAGTCTAATGATTAAAATAATAATACATTTGTAGCCTGAGATAATTGGATTGAGAAGGTTATATTTTATAGAAAGGACATTTGGGATGCAAAGAGAGATCCACCTTTCTTTCATTTTAGCAATTGCAGGATTATGGAACCACAACTAGAAAGATGAAATGATGGCAATATCTCTAATTGCAGACTTGTACTAAGAAGACGTAACTTCCGAGTTATGAGTCTTTGGTGGCTGGAGGCTTTGGTGATAAGGAGTTTGTGGAGATGGAGTAGGGCTACCTGGTAAAGCATGAATAAAGCAAATATGTGTGGAGGGACCCAGGCTCATTTTTGGGAGCTAGAGATAACTGGCATCACATACTATGCTGTGAATTTTCAGGTATGGAATGGTCACAAACTCTCAGTGCTTTTTACCCTAAACAGTGATCCCTGATGGTCATTTTGTATCTCAGTATGTGGCAATGACCCTCTATTATTTTTAAAAGTGAAACGATGCAGAGAAGGCTGGGTTATTGGAGGCGTGGGAGTGGCTGCACCGATTGCTCACATATGGTGTGGGAATATGTTAGTATTAGAGAGATGTGAACTACGGTAATTGATACAATTCATTGGGCCACCAGAATTCATTTTTTCAGTGGTAGGGATGACCACTGCTCATTGTTGGTGTTACCTGAGGTAAACTCACATTTAGTTCAAAACACAATAGCTTGGATTTGAGCTGTCATTTGTTTATTATTAGAAACCATTTTCAAATTTTTGGTTATTTTTTTCATAAGAATGGGTCGACTTTGCATACTGTTGGTTAAGACTGTTTGCCTATCAGGCCAAGCTATGAACATCAAAGTATGGAATAAGTCTTCAGTTGTGTTCCAGTATATGTTATGCAATGATGTAAGGTCAATGGTTGTGACTATTCTGTTTTGATTTATTTTTTCTGCAAGGATGTGTCATTTGCATTAATTTGTTTCAAATACTTCAAAGAATTGTATGCAGTTTAATGGATATTATACGACTGGCCAGTGATGTTCAAAAACGAGCATGCTGATTGGTCAGCTCAACCAGCATGCTCATTGTAAATCCAAGAATATACCAGCAGAAAAAGGTCCATTCGCCTGGACTTTTACTTTTATTTCCTTTTTTTAATCAAATTACAAAACGGAAGACCTCAAATGAACGAGGGAGATGGCACAAAGAAAAATAAGAGGATAATCAGATACGTTCTGCAAAACTAAAGAAACGTACCTGATTGTCCTTTTATTTTCTCTGTCCTGGCCCTCCCAAATGTTAAAAGTCTCCTGGTTTGTTTTTTTCTTTTAAGCAACGGAGATCTTCCTTTCTCTGTTGCTTCCTTTGCACATCACTGATGTACTGCATAAGCATGGGACCACAAGTCCTATACGCATGTGCAGTACATCAGAAAAAGCACCAGGATACCGGAAAAAAGCAGAACGGCACCACGGGGGCATTATACAAAGACATTATTTAAGAAAATTAAGTATTTTTTTCTTAAATAATGTCATTGTATAATAGCACTAACTGACTCCATGGTGTGGTATATTGAAAATTTACGCATAGTTGGCTTTATTTACTCACTCGGGCTTCGCCCTCGTGATTAAACCACACCAATTGTGGGTAAATCTTCAATATAGCACACTGACGTAGTCGGTTATTGTTATATTACAGATGTTTTGAATTTCTTAACTCATTCCCTCCAATGGAGCTCTGGTAGATTGGACTGTAACTTCCAAACTTCCAATAGGTGGAGCTTAAGCTTTTTGATAGAATCAAATTATGTCCTCACATTTCAAACAAATGTTCATATCTCTGTAACCTTAGGGGTTACAAAATTAGTATGAATGGCAAACTCTTCAGCACAAACTATTTTTATAGTGGTAGTATTCTTTAGGTTGTAGGTCTTAAACTGGATTTTATATAAGTCACAGTAAATACAGTAACTATTAAGTTTGTAATATTTTATATATAATGACTTGCAATGTCTCAGAAATCACCCAAGTTAGATATATACTTTCAGCAACATTTTCTTCATCCAGCTGAGAGATTTCATATGAGGCTAAGCAATTCTGTCTGTACTGCATGTTTGATGCACTATTTAGAAAAACATGACATTTATAGCAACATAAATAAATATTATATGAACAACAATTAATATTGCTTTACCTGCACTAGACATAGGTCAATTATCAGTACAGTTGTGTTTGCCATTGTGTAAGCTTTAAGATAAAACCTTTTGATACTTCACATGTAGCATGTTTTTGGAATTATTGATGCAAACATGAACTAGCATTATTTGATGCCTAGAGGTGTCAGTAGGCTGTAACTGCACAGGCACCTGGAGGTATCACTTGGCTGTAATGAGTTACTAAAGGATATTTGACAATAAAGAAATCTCCATAAGTTTAGGCAAATGATGGGTATATAGCTTTTTCTTGAGTAGGAAATATACATTCCAAATATAATTGTGTTGATTTTGCATTGTAGCAGAATTAAAATTCATATGTTATTTTCATAAATAAGACATTTTCTGATATCTGTGCATGTTATGTCAGTGTTATTTGGTTATGATGGCAATGTCAAAGATGCTTAAACAGGCCTGAGTCAGTGAATCATTTTGAAACATTAATGTTTTGTAACTTATACCAAAGTTAAGCAAAGTATGTTATAATGGCTGAGATGGTACCTCAGCAAAGGACTTGATCTCCATTTCACTTATTCAGGTCTACTTTAGTGTATTTCAATTATATGGCTATTATTATAACAACATACATCCCTTCTGACATAGAAACACATGAAATAACAGGCAATACAAAAATGTATGCATCTGCATATCTGCATATTTACAATTACAAAGCAAGCACAGTCTATAACTAAGTATTATGGCACATTCTCTTGAGATTTTTACAAAAATAAAATTCGAACTGTTTCACAAATATTGAATTGATAATGACCACAGCAGGCATAGTTAGTCACTCAGCTGCTTAGAATTTGTGCTATTCATTTCACAACAAATGTACATTTAATATGTATTCTAGATGGCAGACGATTAAGTCTTTTCGGGTTTTCCCAGTTAGGGGTCGCCACAGCGGAACTTTGGTCTGCTAATGATTGGCAGTAGATTTTTTTTTTTATGGTGCCGAGTTGCCATCCCAATGCCCAACCTTCAGCGAATGCACACCCATTCACGCATGTCTTTTGGAGTCCACTCAACCGTGGAGAGGACATGCAGACTGCACACAGAGGGCACTCCAGCCGAGAATCGAACAGGAGAACCTCTTGCTGTGAGGCAACAGTGCTACCGCTGTACCACCGCGGCTTCATATCACAATTATGGGAATGATGTGCTGGCATAACATCAGACCTATAAAATTAATTTCTGCCATTTTAAATGCTATGAAACAGTTTTAAGTGCTACATGACATGCACTCTAGATATAAGCAATTCTTTGACTTAGGAATAAAAGTGCTTGTCATATACATTATACTGATGGCAATCCAAGGGCATTGTCTTTAAATATTAGAAGAAAATTGTTAATAATGTCCAGGCAAAGTTAAGAGGAAATCTCTAAACAGTGTCCTGAAAATATTAGAAGGAAATCACTACACCCATGTAATTACCCTCTCTAGGTATGTATGGCCATTAGAAATACTTCTCTGACTGGGACAGATGCATCTATGTAGCTATTTACATGTGCACATAATTTTGTAGTAAAAGATTCTGGATAAGGAGTGGGATTGTCAAGGTGGAAGGCGCTTTTAAATTTAGCTAGGTCATTACTCAATTAATATATGAATACCAATGTATTGGAAGATGCCTCTGTCTTTAATCTTAAGGTGAATGTGACTGATTCCAAGTCTGATTTGACCAGGGAGGAAGTTATAATTCATGTGGCGCACAGTGCTCCATTTTGATAAAGACAAAGTCTAGGATTTTATCAACTCTGGTTGGGGTATGGACTAACTAGTTTAGAGAAATCGCATTGATGAAGTCCAGAAATTTGTGGGCATACATGCATGGATGGATGGATGTATAAGTTTCCCAGTTAATGGATGGGGTAGTTGAAATCTCCTAGGAGAATATTTTTTGGCTTAATGTAGAGAGGCTGCATACTGGTAAGGTAGGAGGTATGGGCAAAGGAGGGCATAGAGGGGTTCCTGTAGTTAGCTATGATATTATAAGAAGTTTTGTTAATAGTATATTGGACATGGAGGAGTCCCAGGTCATTATCTTGTTTAACGAGTCTGGAGATTAAATTTTTTTTAAGAATATGGAGACACTGCCACCTTTAGTGACTTCATCTAATGCAGTGTCCTGAACGTGTGGTAGGCACTAAAACCCTGCACTGATGGAGTGTTTTTGTTGGTCTTGAACCAGATCTCTGTAATGATGTATGTCAAGAAGTGTTGTGAATGTCCTGAGAGGATTATGTTAGTGAAGGGAAAATAATGCTGGGAGCTTATCTTTTCTGGTATGTGGATTCCTTACCTTAAGTAGTGAGTATTTTTAATGGGATTTTCTTACACATTAATATATCCCTTTGGAGTTATGACTGACCAGTGGGCTTCTTTTTATTTGCTCCCATATCTCTCATGTTCTAAGGGTAGTAATATTACCTTCTATTATATTTTGTAAAGGAATTAGCTTCTCACTTAATCTTCCACACATCATTTATGATATAAAGGGACTAGCATCTCTCTTAACCATCTACACATCATTCATAATATAAAGGGACTAGCATCTCTGTTACCCATCTACACATCATTCATAATATAAAGGGACTAGCATCTCTCTTACCCATCTACACATCATTCATAATATAAAGGGACTAGCATCTCTTTTACCCATCTACACATCATTCATAATATAAAGGGACTAGCATCTCTCTTACCCATCTACACATCATTCATAATATAAAGGGACTAGCATCTCTCTTACCCATCTATACATCATTCATAATATAAAGGGACTAGCATCTCTCTTACCCATCTACACATCATTCATAATATAAAGGGACTAGCATCTCTCTTACCCATCTACACATCATTCATAATATAAAGGGACTAGCACCTCTCTTACCCATCTACACATCATTCATAATATAAAGGGACTAGCATCTCTCTTACCCATCTACACATCATTCATAATATAAAGGGACTAGCATCTCTCTTACCCATCTACACATCATTCATAATATAAAGGGACTAGCATCTCTCTTACCCATCTACACATCATTCATAATATAAAGGGACTAGCATCTCTCTTACCCATCTACACATCATTCATAATATAAAGGGACTAGCATCTCTCTTACCCATCTACACATCATTCATAATATAAAGGGACTAGCATCTCTCTTACCCATCTACACATCATTCATAATATAAAGGGACTAGCATCTCTCTTACCCATCTACACATCTTTTATATACTACTACAGAAAAGTGTTGTTTGCTGGGGTTAATGAGCATGCTAACTGCCCTTAGGAAGTATAATAACAGTCAACCTAAATACTCCATTCCTACATAGACAGAGAAGTAAGGAAGCTTGGTCAATAAAATAAACTTGCTGGAAAGCTATCTGGAGTGTAGCAAAGAAACAAGACAAAGGTGAAAAAGAATCAGTGGTGTAACATGAAATGATGGCCTTAGTGATTAGGCTGCCTGAAAATGGAGGTAACACATGCTTAATAATTAGAGCATAGAGACTATCTCAGTGATAAGACTATGTATGATAATTTGCTAAAGAATAGCTTAAATATACATTGGTTGAAAAAGAGGCCTGTACTTATGAGACACTTTAGTATGCCCATGATGAAAAAATATCCAAACTACTTGTGAGTGTTAGTAGCCCATTTCAAATGTAACTAGTGAGAATGTATTTAGTCCAGAAGATGTAAGTCCTGATAAAAACAGAAAGCAGTTTGAACACAAATGCGTGGGTGCAGAATCCCATAAAACAGTGGCTACACCATCATGTGTTTAAATCTGAGGAATCAGTGAATTATAAATATAGCAGTAGTAATATATGGCTTCTGTAGGTGTGAACTGTGATATAATTGCAACATACCTCTCAATTTCTTAGCATAAGAAGTCTGGACAAAGCCAAACATAATTGGGGACAAAGGCCCACAAATAGGGACATGTTAATTATTACTCTTATAAACCTATAAAGTTACTAGAATAAAATAGTTAGCATTCATTTTCTGAAGGATATGAAGTCTAAAACTCAAATATATGTTATTATTTATTGACTTCGGTCCTAAGTGATTTGCCAGAAATCCATAAATTTTATGGGGAACAGACCAAAAATATACGGCAAAAATCTGGGCATTATGTGAAAATATGGGATCCATGACTCACAAATTGCTTTTATGAGTGGAGAATGGTGAGGAAGAGTGATAACAATGACTGAAAACAGAAATGAGGAGAGCCTGCGGGGATAGGTTTGGAAAATAATTAATGGAGGAGAAAGTTATGTCCTGATTTTTGATTAAGAATGTGACAAATGGTGTTAACATTTATAAAGCTCCCAATTAGGCTGTCAGCTTCTACTGATGTGAAAAAAAAAATGCAAACGCAGCACACCTCTCAACCGTACCAAATTCCTTGGTATTTATCAGTTTTGAGGGCAAAATAATGGGGTGCCACAAATTCCCGAGTGGCCCTCTGACTCCCAATTTTTTTTTTGCTTAGTTTTTTTGTGTGTGACAACTTTAAATTTATGGCTGACGTCATCACGCATCAACAGCCTGCAGTGGCATGTGACATCAGCTTCATTGGACTCGGTCGGATTGGAGGGAATATAGGAACAATGGCATTGGCAGCTGTGCAAATTTAAGTTTCAGTCCGGCCAGCACACACCGACATGCCGCAACCCGCAGATGAGGATGAGAAATAGGCTGCCAAGTATGAAAAAAAGAAAACAGGCCACTCCATTCTAATTCTAATGTACTATCTACTAGTTTACACTCGATACGTGTGGTTCATTATTAAGAGCAGCAGCTATTTTATTTAAACAGAGTTACTTGACCGCTCTGTTGCAGCGTTCTAATTCAGATGTGCTTGAAACACTATTTTACACTCTGTGTGTGTGGTTCTGGCAGCAGCTCTTTATTTAAGCTTAAGCAGAGTAGTTACTGGCAGCAGCTTGCAGCCTCTGTGGTTTGTACGTTTATTATTTCATTTAAACGGAGTTACTGGCATGGCAGCAGCTATATAATCAGAGCTATTACAGAAGCTGTTTTATTTAAGCTGATGGCAGTAACCCACAGCTGGTTTGTTGGTTATTTTATTTAAGCAGAGTTATTGGCAGCTATGGTGTATCGCAGTATTGTTCTAATTCAAATGTGCTTGACAGGTGAAGCTCTGGTGTGTATAGCTCCAGTGTATTTAAGCAAAGTAGGAGCTCTTGTCTTTATTTAAGTAGAGTTTACACAGCTGACAGCTGTTCGTTATTTTATTTAAACAAAGATATTGGCAGAAGCTATTTTGATGGCAGAGTATTTAAGCAGAGTAGTTTTAGCAACAATTCTAGCAGTTAGCAGCCAGACATTTTATTCTTATGTGCTGCTGTCGATGATATACAGAACGGGATTGTTATGTGCTGCTGATAATGATATATAGAATGGGAGTACAGGACTGTTCTTTTCTGGTCTCTCGCAAGTGGATTTGAATTGCACTGTGGTGTTCTTTCTTTAAGTGATATTATTGCTGCATATGACTTTCAGAATGGGGTGTGTATGTGTTTTTCTGGTTGCACTTATTTTTTTGGTGATATTGGTGCTGTTCCATTCTTTCTGGTCGGAATTTGTTGACTTTTGGAATGGTGTGTCACAGTGTGTGCTACTGTTAAAATAGTAGAAGTGCTAACCGGAGTAGAGTAAAGCATTTGAACACCAGGCAGGAAATGCTATCTGCTGCACAGCATTTAGATGAGTTGATGGGTAGGGACACGAACCTTTCCCCTGACTCTCATGAAAAATTGAGCAATATCCAGGACCATGAGTCTGTGAGTTAAGTTTCTATTATTTAAGCCAAATCAAAAATGGGAGCTGTGTAGGTGTCTGTTTCTTAGTGTGCATGCCTTCACATGGTTTTTCACTAGTATGACTTAATGCCCAGGCCCAGCATGGTCTTTTATGGTTGTGTTTCTTTCTTTGAGGCATTCTCTATTAATTTAAAGAGCACGAGATGGACTTCCAGATATGCATATAACAGTAAACTCTGTTTGTTAATGTTGCAAAGTGCTAAAGGCCATTCTGGCATTACTGCCAGTTTGTTTTGGGTGCCCTTTCTGTTGTTGGGTCCTTTACTTTCACATTACTGATGAGTTGGAAATGATTTTAATACGGGTTTAGATTCCATTACATATTGTTTTACACGTAACACAGTGCAGTTGCTGGCTAATGTCTAAACGACCAGTCATGGTAATCACATTGTTTATTTGTAACATAAATTAGGTGTTGGCGTTCCTTGCACTGATTGAAGGAGCACAGCTTTCGTTCTTATTCGTCACTGGGCGCGTGGAATAACTTTGCATGCACGCTTTGCTTTTAAGTTTAAAAAATACCTTCGCATACAAGCTTTGTTTGTAAATTTTTATATACATAATTGGTTATTTAAGCTGTTTTGGATGGGGCAGCTCAGTAAATGTTACTGTTAATTTGGAAAATGAATGGTTTAGAGCAGATAGCTAAGCTTTGTGTTGTGTGTGTGTGAAGTCTTGGCAAAGTTATATTACAAAAGAATGTTCATTTTTAGGCATAGAAATACTGAAAACATGTTTGGGCTGTATATTTTCTTGCTTCTTACATTCATATGTATTTACTAGGTAACTTCAGTCTGCAGACTATTACACACCTATCCAATAAGTGAAGGTGAGAATCATACTGTAGCATGTATTTGTCAGGTAAACATCATAACTGTTATGCCAACTCTCTAGATCATTAAAAACAGTTTATCTATCTGTGGAAATGGTTGTATTAAAATAGGATTTTGCATTTTTAGAGACTAATTTTAGAATAAACTGTTTAAGTGTGTGGAAGTTTATGGTAGTGGGGAAAACGTGTCCAGTAAATT
The DNA here is from genome assembly GCF_019279795.1 of Protopterus annectens. Taxonomy (NCBI): domain Eukaryota; kingdom Metazoa; phylum Chordata; order Ceratodontiformes; family Protopteridae; genus Protopterus; species Protopterus annectens. Next base: position 394,542,606 of record NC_056736.1, read on the forward strand.
GTGTACGTGTCTAATATGTATTCTAATAGTTCTAATATAATTCATAATGTTTTGCTTTTAAAATGTGTTTAATGTTAAAATCATTTAAGTATGTGTCTTTTGGCATTTAACTTACAAACAGCTGACAAAAAAATCCATATTATGTTAATCACTTTATGATACATTTCAGCTGCCAGCTAGGCTAGTTCTCCTTGATTGCCTTCCTACTGCTGTTTTCCCTTCCTATTGGCTTCCCGTTTAAGCTCCAAGGCACACCGTGCATACCCAGTGCTCAGATATGAACAGAGCTACTATTTCCTGTTTTTTTTTTTTTGTTTAAAACCCGGTGTGTGGCATGCACACCTGTTTAGGCTATGTACACAGTGCTCAAGAACATCTGACACACCCCCTTCCTTAGCTGTGCTTAGCTAAGGGCAAACGCGAGCCGCAGAGCTCCAATAAGCTTACAGCAAGCATGACACACCCCCTTATGAAGTCATTCAGCTCTTAGACATGCACTGTTGTATTGCTGCACCTAGACAGTTGGGTGCAAACTAACACTGAGAGTAAATCTATGATTCAGTATCAATCCCCTCGTTTGCATAAAACAGAATGCTAATTCGTAGTTACCACACTCACACTGAGCCTTCCCCCTTAGCAACCACTATTCCCTGGAATTGTTGTGTTATGCATTCCATTGACTACCATGGCAAAATGCTGATTTGGGTTTAAAAGCTTATTTCCAACTTTTTTTCTTATTTTCGGCCCTATCCCGTTTGCGCACCGCTGCCCTAAGCTTAAACGGCCGAAATTGGACAAAAAAAAGTTATTTTTTTATAATTTTGCAACTATTTATTATGCCAATGGCCATATATTTGGCCATTGGCATGCCTACTCCATTGAATACATGCTTTCTTTGGAGCTGTCATGCCTCCGTTTTGTAATTTGCAGAAATGTATTTGGTTAGTAAATGAATACATTTCTGCAGGTTACACTATTCCTGCACAGATGCCTGCCTGCCTGCTTCCTGGGTCACTAATTCACCTCATTTGCATGGTTTTTACCTGCAAATGGGGTAATTAGCATATAGCAGTGGTGTCCGTGCAGGAATAGTGTAGGAGCACATGCGCACGTACCGGGAGCTCATTTCTGAATCGCGCGTCGGCCATATTGGTGCAGCAGCACTTGCACTTTTCTTGCACACCGTGCAGAGCTTGCTGAATGCTGGGGTTAATCTATCTTCAAATGTGAAAAAATCCATTTTTAAAGAATGTTTCAATATCTTTAATAATAATATTGTAATTCTCATTTATAATTTGATTTAAAATATATGTATAAATTCCTAGGTATGTAATTTATTGTTTAATTAATCCAGAGTTAAATCTTGCATTTAGATCAGTTTTATTTTGAATAATTAATAAAAATCTCAGTTTTATCTTTATTAAATTTCATCTTTGAAAATTTTCCAAAAAAAAAAAAACAAAAAACCTACTGTAGTTTAAGATTTCTTCTATATAACTATTTAAATCTCCAGTAGCTAATATAATATCATCAGTAAATAACTGTATTTTTTTAAAATATGAGCTATTAATATTAAAACTTTTAATGTTTGTTTCTTATATATTCAGCAAATGCTTCAATAGTAAAATTAAGTAATAATGGGGGTAGAGGGCATCTTTGTTTCATTTCCTTATTACTATCTAATCCTTAGGAAAGGAATACACCAATTTTGACATGTGCTTTACAGCTCCTATATATATTTAATAACAAATGACTTCATTAGGTGAACCATAACATTCCAAACAGTTAAAATATTCCAATTAAAGGTATCAGAAGCTTTTTCCAGATATAAACTTTTAATACTTAAATTGATTTTATTATAATTAATGTATTCTATAACAGTTATTAATTTATTTATATATCTTGAGTTTTTCTATGAATAATAAATCCCATCTTATCATTATGCAATAGATCTTTTGCAAAGATTTTTATTCTGTCTATTAAAAAAAACTCTAAATAATTTATAATATGTATTTAATAATGAAATAAGCCTACAAAATGCATCTTTTGAGATATTTATGTTTAGTATTTGAGATATTAAGCAATATTCCCATTTGGAAGGAATTTCCCATTCAGTTTGTATTTGAAGACATACTTTCCAAAATAACAATAACATTTTGCATGATAAAAGTTTATAAATATTTTCATAATATTATTTATTATTTCTTGTGATAATTTCTTATAATGTTGTTTTAAAAGGTACTTAAATTATCACCTGAGTAATTCTTTTCAACATTTAGATTTTTAAAATAATTATTAAATGTGTTTAAAATGTATTCAATATCAGATGTTTTTTTTACCATTAACATCACTAAATGAAAAGTGAATTTAATTTCTTTTACCCAGTGATTTAGATTTATTAGCAAGTCTTTGAAGACCTGTAGGGGTGGAAGCATAAGTCTTCAGTTTTATGTTTTCAAGGGCTAGCTTAGTTTTGTGAGTTAAGATTTGTTGATTTTTTTAATTTAGTTATTAAATATTTTTTCTTTATCTCCTGTTTCCAAATCTAGTTTTGCTTTATGTAAATTATTTTGGATGTTCTTTAAATTTTCATTCCATTTTTTATTTTATTATAGCACCACTGTTTGATTTTTTGATAAACATTTTTTTCCATGGCTAAGTTAGTTTTGTGTGTTAAGATTTGTTGATATTTTATTATGTTTGTCACTATTTGTTTCTTTTCTGTATCCTCTGTTTGCAAATCTGGTTTTACTTTATATGAATAATTCTGGAGATCCTTTAAATTTTCATTCCATTTTTTTATTTAATTATAGCCCCATTGTTTGAGTTTTTTGATAAATATGAATTTTAAAATAATCCCATATTATGACATTGCTAACTAATTTACTATTATTCAGCTCCATAAATTCCATACTTTCTCTAACCATCCAATATTTAAAATCAGGTTGATTAAATAGATACACAGGAATTCTGTAAGTTATTAATACATTTATATTATCAATTTGTAAATCTAAACATAAAGCATTATGGTCTGAAACTAGACATGGAATAACCTTATTTCTTTCAATTTTATTTTGCAGATCTGAGGAGACTAAATTTCTGTCTATTCTTGTCTAAGTATCATGTACAAAAAATAATGAGTGACAACTGAAAAGTTTTATTAACACTTGCTATTTTTTTAATTAAAATCAGTAATTCACTTCTTGAAAGCTTTAGCTGTGGAAGTCAAGATTTTTAAGGCACAAATATTTGTCTTTTCCAAACTGCAATTAAAATCTCCTAACAAAATAAGTCTACCTCTTAGGTTTGATAAAATCATTTCCAAATATTCTTTAGCCATGTCAACTCCTAATCCATGATAACAATATATATTAGCAATTGTGACTAATTTCTATTATATTCTAAAATTACTAAAGGTAACATCCCTCTTGTATCTGAATAACTAAAACCTATTTTAGGTATTGCTGTATTTTTTTTCCAAGGATATATAAAAATAAACTGATTATATATATAATACTATTATCATCAGACATAATTAATTATTTTTCAGTAAATATCCAAATATGTTTTACTAAGAAATAATAAATTAGAAATAATCAGTTAGTGTACCATCCATGCACTTATTAAACTGCAAGTCCTATCATTCATAAAAGCAGCTCAAACTAACGACTAATAAGAAAACAAAAAAATGACAGAGAGAACCGGAACAGTGCTCACTTTATTCAACCAAATTAAGTGCTTTCATCAGTGGTATCCCTGACTTCATCAGAATAACACACTCTTAAAGTCACACACTATTTAAGGAATTGTGCTAGTCACATGCTGTTTATCAACTCCACTCATTAACAACTTAAACAGCCACCCAGTTAAAAAACATAGTCTCCACATTCTACCTACATATTAACAAAACAATAAAAGCATTTCAATATTTTGTTCACAATTCAGACCATAAAACATAACTTAAAAAGGCAGTTCTGACTTTCATTTTAGTACACTGTAGATATAGTATCATTAAGGCCAGGGGAACTGCTGCACTGTACCTTGTCATCTCAATTCCATATATTCTAAAATCAAATCAGCTTGTCCCCCTCTTGGTTCCAAGTCCACACTAGCCACTACTGTGTATTTAAAATTGTGAGTAGGGAAACTTTTTACATGTCTTGCCAGGGCATTCCTTTCATCACATCTAGAAATATCATACTAATGTTGGTATATTCTCTTTCTAAACATGCCCTTACATTCCTGACAGACAGACATATAGACTACTCCTGAACTATAACAATACAATTTGCACATGATTTTCACAAGATCACCAGTTCAAATTCTAATTTCTTTTCCTTCCAAAATGTACCTACACTTGGGGCATCATCCACACTTGTGCATGCCCCCTTCCTTTAAAACTGAGCCACCACTTTCAAGCAGTGTTTTGAAACATAGGTCCTTTTTATACACAATAATAGGTTTTTCACCAACTTTCTGTAATATATCTGAATCAACTCCAAAAATATTCCAATTATGTTTAATGATTTCACTCAAGCCTAATTCTAGTCCTTCTCCATGTGGCATGACTGAAAACAAGCCCACCACATCAATGGTGACAAACAACAACTGGTCCTAATATAGCTGGGAGGTGACCTTGGATAAAAAATCCCAGGAGGCTTTATATCTGTAGTTGAATTCGCTCAAAGTCCCCTTAACTTGAAAATCAACATATATGGCCAGTGGAAATGTCTTAGGTGCTTTAGCATCTACATTTGGTCTGAACAGGGGGTCATTGATGCTTTTATGCACCTTTGGGATTCCAAATATGGTGGGGGGTTTTGGATATGCAACCTTCAAAAACTCATGTTCAAATAGACAAATTTAGTCTTTGAACAATAACTCATCTAATAACATGTCTATCCTTTGGTATGCTATATTTCTCTCATTTACCAAAGCCTCTTCATAGGTTTCCATGTAAAGTATAGCAAACATCTTACTAATATAGTTATTCATGTCCATGACCACCAATCCTCCAACTTTGTCTAGTTTCATGATTCTCAAATGTCTCATACCCACTATATCCTGAATAATTTGTTTTCTAAAGAATTAAGATTAAAAAGAGGGGAACCTCATGACGAATAAAAGTCCCTAATGCCTTTTTTCACACATCTTTTCAAATATATTAACCCAGGGGGTGTAATTAAATGTACTAGGATGTCTAATGAGGGGCTGGTTGTTATTCTGGCTCTCAAAATATGTACTCAGATTTACCTTTCTCACAAATAGTTTAAATTGTATCAATGTTTCTTCTAATCTACCTTGTCTCAAGGGAACAAAAGTGAGTCCTTTTTTAAATAGGTCCACCCAATCTGTGGTGACCTGAATACTACTTAAGTTGTATATCTTAAAATCCCCCGCAGTATTTGTCACAATCAGACAGTTATCATTTTCACTATCTACCAGCGTTTGAACCTCACCCTGTACCTGCCTCTCCCCCTGTGTCTCCCTCTCTCTGATTGAAATCCCCGTTGGTACCCATTCATCATCACTGGCCCATTCGGGTTCCATCCCGCTGGTTCATTAGTCATGCAGACCTCCTCGGAGGGGGGTACTTCTAAAGGGACTTCCTGCCTTTCATCTATATTTTATTCATCGTTATTGTCAACTTCTAGTGTGTTGAGTTCCTCACTCCTATTTGCATTAATCTGCACACTCCTGTTATTAACTGGTGGGAGCAGATAAGCTTTTCCAGCATCATAATCATTTTTGTCCCTCAAAACCTTCTTAGATTTTTTTCAGTTTAAGGTCATGAATAGTTTTATCAATTTCTAAGAACATAGCTCTATACTCATTCACTTTACATTCAAATAACAATTCCGCCTGAATACTGTTGTTCAATAACACAGTAGAGTCCTTCAATAAACTGATTTGTTTATCATTGTCTCTCATTAAAAGTTCCAAAAGTTCACAACCTTGTTTGTTAAAGTTAGTAACTCACAATGTAAAGGTGAGTTCTGGGCCAACCCAGTTGGATGCTTCCATAGTCTCAAACCTTTTGGTATTTGCTTTCTTCTAAGACATTCACAAAAATAGTTTTCCAACTGTAGTTTTCTGTATTTAAGCATTTTTTGCTGCAGCCTATTTAGTTGATTATCCAAACTTCCAAAGTTTGTTTGACTCCTTTCCAGGCTAAATGAATTATTTAAGCATTCCTGGAGCCAAGTATTAAAAGAAAAGACATCATCAGAGTCAGTACCCAATCATGGCAAAGTTTCTGAAGTATTTCCTACTAGGCGAACAATAGAACTTCTGCCAGATGGCATCATGGGATGTGTAGTTCTCTGAGCTGGTGTAATACCAAGATCTTTAGATGTTTGTGAGTTGTTTTATTTATTATTTATTTTACATTTGTTGACTGGGATAGTCCGACTGGATACATGTCCATTTTCAGTGGAGGCCCGGGGAGAAAAGCTCCAAAGGTGGTTGCATATGCAGTCATTACAATGTACATATAGAACATGAGTCATCATAACATTATACAAACATATCACACTTTACAGCCCAGTTAAATTTATACAGTCTAACAATCTTCTAAACTGGCTTAACAAATAAAGATATTTGAGTTCCACTTACAGATATAGTATTAGTACATCAGTATGCATACATATTTAGTCAGGCTTGGAGCAGGGACATATCCATTGAGACTTGAAAGACTCCTTGAGAGCTTTTTTAAATTGAGATAGGGTGGTATCTATAGGGTAATGTTAGCAGGAAGTGAATTCCAAATTTTGTCAGCAGAGCTGGTGAACAGGGAGTCACCAGCTGAGTTGTTGGATTTGATGGTTTGCAATACCAATCAATTAGATGACCAGAGTGATCTGGAGTTGGAGTGGGGATAGATGATGTTTTTCAGGGCAGGTGTATTATCTGGTTGGTTAAGTGCTTTGTGAGCCACAATGAGTTGATTATACTGAATCTGCCTGGGTAGCTCTAGCCATCTGAGATAATTTAGATTTTTACAGTGATGCGTTCTATAGGGTAGACCAGTTGCAAATCTAGCTATGTTATTATAGCAGGTTGAGAGTTTGTTAAGATCAGTTTTATTAAGGTTGGCAAGTAAAGAGGTAGCATAGTAGAGTATAGAGAGTAGATAGGAGGGGGCAATAGAACTCCTAGCATATGGGGTAAGGAATGGCTTTATCCTATATATTGAGCCCAGTTTTCTGTTAATGGTTTTGATTGTTTTGTTGATGTGCACATCAGACTTAAGATTGTTATCTATAATAACTCCTAGGAGTTTTGTGGAGAGATTATGGTACCGTTATTAGCCTTAATGTAGAAAGATAATGCAGTGGATCTTTGGGTGGGGGTGAAAAGTAGGAGCTTTGTTTTATTAGGATTTAGAATCAGACAGCGAGCAGCAAGCCAGTTCTGTACTAGGTTAAAAGTACTGATAGCAGCTCTGTTTGCGAGGTGCCAGTGCAGATCAACATTGAATCGTTTGCATACTGAATGCAGATGGCTTCAGGGATGACTGTGTGGAGGTCATTGATAAAAATGGAAAACAGAAGTGGTCCCAAGATAGACCCCTGTAGGACCCCTAGAGTGTTGGATAGGAGGTTTGAGAGTTTGTTCTGCCGTAAGATGGATTGTTGTCTATTGTGCAGGTAGGATTCAAACCACTGGAGAAAGTGATTGCCTAGGGACATTGTTGCCAGGGTTTTGATGAGAAGATGGTGGTTAACCATGTCAAAAGCCTTGGACAAGTCCAAGAAAAAGGATGAAGATAACTTGTTGTTATTCCTGTTATAGTTCATTGCATTAGAGAAGGTGAGGAGAGCTGTGGTTGTACTATGATATCACCTGAAGCCATGTTGGGAGTTAGCCAGTAGGTTGTTTTGGGTTAGAAAGTACAGAAGTTGTTTATGGATGCATTTTTCCATTATTTTTGCCAGATGTGATAAGATGGCTATGGGTCTATAATTGGATAATTCAGTAGAGTTACCTTTATGGAGGGGTTTGACAAGAGATATTTTCCAGATAGAGGGGACTGAGGCTTCTGATATGGACTATTTAATTAGAATGGAAACAGGGTATGCTATGGTATCAGCAGCTTTTTGCAAATATTCAGCTGGGAGAAGGTCTGCAGCTAGGATAGTAGGTTTTAATTTTTTGAGCAGTGAACGATTGAAAGATGTAGAGACTGGTTGGAAGCAAAAGGAGGGCTGGGAGCTGGGAGTGCTATCCAGTGGGTTAGAGGAGTTAAGGGGTAATTGGCTAGCAAGGGCTTGGATAGTTTCAGTAAAGAAATTATTAAAGGTGTTAGCAACATCTGCTAGTAGTTTATTAGTAGAGGCTAAGGGAGGTGGACTGGTGGTTTGACCTGGGTGCAGTAATTTTTTTATCCCTGCCCAGAATGTTTGAGGGTTATTTTGGTTCCCTTACTGGAGATGGAGGTAGTAGTTTTTTATCTAATAGAATGGATTGTTTTGGCTCATTTCTTAGTTGTCTAATTTGGTTTAATTTATAGGGTCTTTTGTAGCATGCCATTTTGCCCATGCCTTATTTCTGACTATGATTTTTGTTTTAGTTTCTTTAGAAAGCCATGGGTCAGCTTTTGTTTTTACCCTAGTGGAACGAGCAGGAGCATGAGAATTGAGGATGGTGAGGAATTTATTGTTAAAGTGGGAGACAGCTTCATCTAGGGGCAAGTGCTTTAGGGCAGCCCAGTTGCATGCCTTACGTTCATCCTGAAATTTACTAGGATTGAAGCTTTTATTATTTCTTATTGTTCTGTAGATGGGCTGATGGGAGTAATTAGATTTGTGCTTGCAGATAAAGGTAAGAAAGTGGTCGCTGAGGTCATCAGGGATGGCCCCTGAAGAATACATTTGGGGGTGGCTATTAATTAGCATCCAATCCAGTATACTATCTTTTCGGTTAGGTTTCCCTATCTTGGTGGGGGTGGATATAACCTGTGTGAATCCATACCAGTTTACATGGGTGGTAGGAGATTGAGAGGAACAAGCGTTCCAGTCTATGTTAAGGGCTCCTAGTACAATGGTGTCTTGTAGATAGTTACTTGCTAACCACTGGAGGATGTCTTCTATGGGAATTGGTATTATTCCCTGGTGGAATATACACACAGACTATATTTATGCTTTTGTTTTTTGTTACTTTGGAGCTTGGTAGCAATTATTTCTGCCTTATTGACCTGGGGTGGTTGACTGGGGTCTAACATAACATTTAGTGTAGATTTGAAGAGTATAGCTACCCCCCTCCCTTCCTGGTAGAGCGATCAAGTCTAAGTATATTATACCCAGTTGGTAGAATGTCATCTGAGGTTGATGGTTTCAGCCAGGTTTCCATTAGGCATAGAATATCAGGAGAATGGACTTGTAGGAGGGCATGCAGATTATGTACTCTGTTATTTATGCTTCGTTTATTTAGTTGGCAGATCAGGAGGGAGTTGGGGGCCTTATTAATAGATAGTGATTCAACTGGGTTAGTTGTAATGGAAGTTACCTTATCTAAGGTGGCAGGGCTAGGGTTTGGATGAATATCTCCATCCATTGCCAGGTTATTGTGTATAATTACTATAACTTTCAAGATTTTCTTTTTAAATTTTTGATAGTATTTAGATTTTGAGCTGATGTATCTGGGTCTAATAGGCGGATAGTGTTTCGTGGTTAAGAAGTTGGTAATAGTTGAAACTAGTGGGTAGTCTGTCATAATCAATTCATCTGGTCTAGTTTGAGATTGTGGGTGGTGAAATCCTAGGTAAAACTGATTTTCATAAATGGAGAGGAAATATGGAAATAGCATGAGGGATAGCAAAGAGAGTAGTGAGATTACTTTGTATGGTAACATGGTTGTAGGCTAGATTAGTGTTATAGGCCTAGGACCCTCAGGATCTTGAGGTTGGATATTAACTACTGGGGGGAGGGGTGGGGGCTGGAGTAGTGTACACAGTACAGTACTGATTGGTTTGGATAGAAGAAAAAGGAGGGGTGGAAGTGGGATGAGTTAGGTTGAGTGGAGGATTATTGATTGGTTCAGCTGGAGGGGGAGTGGTATTGTGGCTATAAATCTAGCCACAGTGGGGGCAGGTGGCAATTGGGGGCAGGGAGAGGTGCGGAGCCAGCCCGAGCACAATGAGGGTGAGCGGAGCAGGACTCAACCACACACAAGAAACCTGCAAGTAAGTATACTTAGGTTTAACAGGATAAGCTTTGAATGATTAAAATTGCTGTGTAAGTCAGGGGTATGCTTTTTACCTTTTTTTACTTACAATTTCTGTGTTAATTTTTGGAAAATCTCTGTATTTTGCTTCCAATTTTATAGATAAAATATGGGGGAAGTGTAATTTTAGGAATTGGTACTGTAGTTGGGGCTAGGGAATATTAGTATAGACTCAGGTCAGCAAATGTGAAATGCACAGAGAGTTTTAGATGAATAATAACCTTAGCAGGGCTTTTAGCCATTGGGCAGCTTAGAACAGGTTTGCTGAGTTATTCAGTAGAGCAGAGTCCTTCTTGCTGTAAGCCTTATAGGACTGCTTGTTTAAGGGGATAGTTCCTGGTGGGAAAGATAGATTAAAATTAATTAGAACAGGTTTAGGGCTCAAGCAATAACACTTTCTGCAGAGAATCAATGCAATTACATCAACAGCTCAACTATTTTCCCTGTATTATACTGAGTAGTTTTAAAATATCGGCTTTCCTGATGAGCATACTACATTACATTACAGACGCAGGTACCAAGTCCTTAGTTATTAATTAAGCAGGTGAGTTTCTAGCCTGTTGATTGTAATGTGTGTTTTAATGTTATAACTTAAATAAGTCCCTCCGAGCTTACAAGCCTCACAAACATTATGCTGTAGTTACTAAATACACAGACCAATGATTTTGGCGGTCCGTAGCATTATAAATGTACTCTGCAAGTTCTCTTTGTTTTAAAATAACACTATGTGCTTATACAAGTTGAAAAGCCACTAAAACATTAAATTGTAGCTTCTAAATACACAGACCAATGTGTTTGGCCATCCGTAGCTTTATGAATGTAATCCACAAGTTCTCTTATGCTTTAACATTCAAAATGAGGTTGTACTAGTTTAACAGCTGCTAAATCACTGTTCTGTAGCAACAGATTTAACAGTACTATATTGCAATCTTAGTAAACTCTAGACAACATTCAGTAGCAACTATGTATCCATACTAGCTGGCTTAATTCTGTAAAACAGGCAGCTCTCCATAGCTGTAGAGATGATTGGCAATCACATCTAAGCAGTCAAAGCAAAGTCTAAGCAAAGTACACTTTGGGCAGTTCTGTTAGGCAATAAAGACAGTAGTAGCATAAATATTGGTAGAAAACATGTAGAAATGCAGAATTCACTTGAATAAATACACAAATATCACTAAAACATTAGGCACATACACCACGAGGGAGAGGGCTACCAACTTTTTTGTTGGTATTAAGATCCAGTCCAGTGCAATTTGATACAATGCCACTAGGGATAGAATATAATGATAGCTGTTGAGTTAATTTCTGTATTAACTCAATTAAATTCCCAACAGAAGAAACCTATGAAGAGGTTTCAGTAAATTACAGAAATATAGCATACCGTAGGATACACATGTTATTAGATGAGTTATTGTTCAATGAACAAATGTGACTATTAGAACATAAGTTGTTGAAGGTTACATATCTAAAACCCCCACCATATTTGCAATCCCAATGGTGCATAAAAGCATCAATGACCCTCCGTTAAGACCAATTGTAGATGCTAAGGCATCTAAGACATTTCTGCTGGTCGAACATGTTGGTTTTTAAGTTAAGGGGACTTTGAGCAAATTCAACCACACACACACACACACACACACACACACACACACACACACACACACACACACACACACACACACACACACACACACACAAACACACATATATATTCAGACTGGTTGTTATTTGTCACCATTGATGTGGTGGACTTGTTTTCAGTTGTACCACACAGGGAAGGACTAGAAATGTTTCATGACTTCCTGTGTAGTAATTTGGGGTTTGACCATATCAAAGTTCTTACTATTAGAGCCTTAATGGAGGGCATTCTTGAAAATAACTTTTTGATTTTTGAGAACCAACTATTTAAACAAAAGAAGGTGGTGGCCATGGGGGCCGTGTGTGCCCCAGTTTTTGCCAACATAGTTTTAGCTCAATGGGATAACATGGTGGATTTTAACTCTAGATTGTTGAGGTGCTGGGTGATGCATGGTCATTTTTTGGATGGCATTATTATATTTTGGAATGATTCTCAGGAGAAGTTAGATCAATTCTTTCAATACATAAATGCCAGCACCAATTTTTCGAAATTTACTATGGAGGTTAACAAAGAGAGGGTCCATTATTTGGATGTTACTGTATTTAAAAATAGGACATCAAAGAAATTTGAATGCTCCATATACAGGAAGCCTACTTATTCAAACTCACTACTTCATTTCAGCAATGGGCACCCTTTCTATCAAAAAAGGTCCCTTATCAAAGGGCAGTGTGTTAGATTGACCCGTATGATAAGTAGTGAAGACAGTTTCATAATGAATGTGAGGTCTTGTGGGCCATGTTGAAAAAGAGGGGTTACCCCCATTATTTGTTAAATGAGGTCATAGAGGAAGTTAAAAGTAAAAGAAGAGAGGGAATGTTTTCACCACTGTTAGGATGTACTAAAGTGGCACCTATGGTTCAATTAGGTGAAAGGGTTACATCGAACATACAGGAGGGCTTTCAAAGAGCCCTAATATTGCCATATAATATATGTTTTAAAGGCTTGAGTGAAATCATTAAACATAATTGGAATATTTTTGGAGTTGATTCAGATATATTTCAGAAAGTTGGTGAAAAACCTATTATTGTGTATGAAAAGGACCTATGTTTTAAAACATTGCTTGAAAGAGGTGGCTCAGTTTTAAGGGAAGGGGGCATGTACAAGTGTAGATGATTAAGGAAAAGAAATTAGAATTGGAACTGGTGACCTTGTGAAAATGATGTGCAAATTTTATTGTTATAGTTCTGGAGTAGTCTATATGTATGTCTGTCAAGAATGTAAAAGGTTCTATATAGGGAAGGCTAAGGGCATGTTTAGAAAGAGAATATACCAGCATCAGTATGATATTTCTAGATGTGACGAAAAGAATGCCCTGGCAAGACATGTAAAAAATTTCCCTACTCACAATTTTAAATACACAGTAGTGGACAGAGTGGATTTGGGGCCAAGAGGAGATCAGCTGATTTGTTTTTAGAATATAAGCAATTGAGATGGCAATTGAGGTACAATGCAGTGGTTCCTCCTGGCCTTAATGAGACTATTTCTATCAACAATGTACTAAAATTAAAGTCAGAACTGCCTTTTTAAGTTATGTTTTATGGTCTAAATTGTGAAAAAAATTTTAAAAGTTTTTACTGTTTTGTTAATATGTAGGTAGAATGTGGAGATTGATTTTTAACTGGTGCCTCTTTAATTTGTTAATGAGTGGAGTTGATCAACATCATGTGACTAGCACAATTCTTTAAATAGTGTGTGATTTTAACAGTGAGTTACTCTGATGAAGTCAGGGATACCACTGATGAAAGTGTTTAATTTTACTGAATAAAGTGAGCACTGTTCTGGTTCTCTCTTTTTTTTTTGTTTTGTTTTCTTATTATTCATAAAAGCAACTTAATAAAAACAATGTATATAAATATCCTAGCAAACAACAAAATGCTGCTAATACTTGAAGCCTAAAATAATATGACTTTTGCTTTACCTACAAAAATTTCTAATAGCAGCATAATATATTTTAATAATTATTTGATGCACAATATTACTTAACAAGTACTATATTCAGAATATGCAGTATAGTGGTTCAGGGTTAATAACATTTAATGTAATTTCAAATAATGACCACTAAAGGGCATGTATAAGGAAATGATGTTGCCGAGTTAATTAATTTTAAATTATATTTCTAAAGGTTTAATAAACTGTAATGTAATGTAATACACTATAACTGCATTAAACTATAATGCTACGCATTTCTATAACAATTGGAAATTGCTATAGCATTTATAAAATCAGTACATCATTTAACAGAGTATATGATATCATATTGCAAGACAGATGTACTATATTATCATCAAAATCAATGTAATGTAATAGTCCCTCAGTTATCTGTTAAAACTATGAATTTTCTTTACCTAAAATGTCCATAGATTAAAATTATTATATAAAAATATTCTTATAAACATCCTTGTGAATGAAATCTACTGAATAATAATATAGACTTTACTCCATCCACAAAATGTTATAATAATAGTATAATAAAACCTTATATTTAACATACCATTCACAAAGCTGTTCTGCCTCAACTATAATCATAATATGCTAAACAATAGTTCAAGATTAATAATTAATAAAGTTCATAGTTCATAGTAAATTTAAATTGCCGCTAGTGAGCGCTAATTTTAAATAAGAGACATTAATATATCTTTTTTATTATTAAATTATATTAGAAAATATTTAATTAGTTGTTATTCAGTTACTTATGTATAGAAAATGCATAAATAGTATAAATAAGTATATTAATTTCAAATATTAATATATCATAAAATATGACAATATGCAGTTTACATAATGTACTTATTACTGCAGTGAATCTTATATGACTAAGCCAACCTATCCATAAACTAAAGAATATTTCTCTACTATAGACAAGTAATAATAAACTAATCCTTGACATAAAGTAGCAAATAAGTAATTGTAGAGGGCATGTCAATAAATTCTGATTAAGCTTTAACTTCATATAACTTATTTTTATGTGAACATAGTAACCTAGCAACCTTAAAAATATACTTGTACAGCAATTCTGCATGACTATAAATAACATTCATAAATGTATATTTCAAAATAAAGCCCAAACCAAATCCAGTCACACGAAGAATATGACATAACCAGTGATAAAACAAACCTGCACCACATCATTCTAAATTTTATGTGAACATAGTAACCTAGCAACCATAAAAATATACTTGTACAGCAATTCTGCATGAGTATAAATAGCATTCATAAATGTATATTTCAAAATAAAGCCCAAACCAAATCCAGTCACACGAAGAGTATGACATAACCAGTGATAAAACAAACCTGCACCACATCATTCTAAAATTTCAAAGGTACCATAAGTCTGTGAACCCAGTGTCAACTAAAATTAAAACAATGCAAGTAAGCCAAATGCATTTTTTTTATTTTCCCTTTCTGCTCAATATTTAAAATCCAACCACAAGTTTAACACATTCCAGAGTCTTCTGTATGCTAAATACCTCTGAAAGGCATGTTAAACATATTTTCAAATAAACTTCAGGTATCTTTAATATTTACATTGTATTGTATCTATGTTAGCTCATTTAAAGCAAAATCATTTTTATTATATATTATAAATAGGCACCACCCTGTTAAACCTGGTATGGCAACTCAAAAAACAGGACACAAAAAAGATTTCAATTAACACCCACTGTAAAATAACGCAACAGGAAAAGCTTTCAAAGAAGGACTCAATCATATCTTTATACATTACTTTTCAATATTACACTGCACCAATATAATGTGCAATAATAAAATAATATTGCGGAAATTACAAAACCTTTGATCACTATTTTATTAACTAACATAGAATGCTCAGTGTGAAATATCAGTAGTACTATAACTTCTGCAGTGCACTATCATATTGAAAAAGTGTGCATTGATGTAACCTTACAATCAGTATATGAGTGAACTATGACTTCCAAAAAAAAGGAATGACAATAATACAAACTGAGCAGTGTGCAAATTAGTTTTTAAAGCTTGTCACAAGCGAAGCTAACTGAAATTGATTTAAGTTAGAAATTAATGCATGTATGTTCTACTAAAATAACATCTCCAAAGTAGTATTCAATTAAATTAAAATATGTAGCAAACATTCAAAAGTTGTACATTTCCAAAAGCCAGTAATATTTGTCAATCAAACTAGCAACTTATAAAGCATAAGAAGGGAATGAAAATGTATGTGGAAAGAGGAAAAAGGTATTAGTTAAAATCAATAATTTGCCTTGTTTTTGAACTAACAGCCTTGCATGACACTTTATCTGACTGTCACTTCAGATTTATACTGGACCAGTCCATTGGTTCAGGTAGAGAGATACTGGATTGAATAGAATTAACTGCTTCATCCAATGAACTGAATAGTTTAATTTCATTGTATAAAAAAATCTTAAGTCTGTCCAGGAATAAAAGATGAACTTTAATACTATTCATTTTTAATTCCTTAACAAATGGGATACGAAGTTTATGCTTTTTCATAACTCCTGAGGAATAGTCATTATCAAATCTAATAATGGCACCTCTTATTTTGATGGGAACATTAGACCAAGCATTTTTTAGAACAAGATCCTTATGTAAACTGGAAATTAATTTAACTATAATTAATCTGGATGAAGATTTTTTTTTAGTAGATGAAAAAGATCTGTGAGCTCTCTCAATACCATGAGAGAGTGCTTCAGGAAGACTGCTGCCTTCTGTATTTTCAGGGACTCCAAAACTCCTAATATTGTTTCTTTATTCCATCAAATTAATTTAGAGTCTGTTCTATAACTGTATTTTTTAATTAGCTGTTTAAACATGTCCTTCTGAAGATTAATCGATTTGTCACAATCAGCTTTTATCTGGTCTAATTTACTGTCAAGTTTTTCCAATTCATCCAGTTTAAAGAAATCTTTGGTAAAATTGAAGCCAAAGTCTTACGTTCTTTTTTCATATTATTGTCCAATTAGTAAAAACTGCAAGGAAAATCCACCCATGCTAGAGTTTTCACTGTGTAATGTCTTAAACCTCCTATAGTGGAGGTCCATGGGATATATTCAGATGATCCCTTCAAGACACTGAGTATTTCAGCTACATGGCTTCTGAATGCCAATGGCTTATTTTATTTTTTAAGTCTTTATGGTTATATTCAAGTGAATAAAACCAAAGCCCACTAGCTATGGACATGCATGTTTCAGCCTTTTTATTGACCTTGTCAGCACAGCAAAAATAGATAGTTCGGCTATACTTCAGAAACACCTTATGAAGGGAAACACATGAAACACTACATGTCCTTAGGGGGTCATTTGCATATATCCCATGGGCCTCATCTTCAAGAGGTTTTAGGTATCACAGAGTGAAAACTCTAGTGTGTCTGGGTTTTACTTGCAATTTTTATTGAATGATTTGTCTGTGTGTGGTGGTGCTGCAGTAGCTTTGTCGCCTCACAGTAAGACGCTGTCCAGTTCGATTCTCAGCTGGAGCGTCTTCTGCGTGGAGACATGCATGAATGGGTGTACCTTCGTTGAAGGTTGTGCATCAGGCCTGGCACGCCGGTACGTAAAAATCAACTGCCAATCATTAGTGGACCAGAGTTCCGCTGTGGCGACCCCTAACCGGGAAAAGCCGAAAGACACAAACAAACAAATGTTTACCCTTTGGTTTGGATGATACTTGGGATATTTTTTCAGTCACCTTAATCTTCATAGGTATCAGCTCGGTTTAAAGACTTGTATAGCCATGTAGCTGAAACTCTTGATGTCCCAAAGGGGTCATTTACATATATTCCATGGGAACACAGTGAACATTCCAACTTGTGTGGACTTTCCTTTCAGTTTTTATTGAATGGTTTGTCCGTGTGTCCTTTTTACCCTTTAGTTTGCATGTTATTATCCATGGATTGTGACTTAAAGTAACTCATTGTATATCTGTAATACTAATTAAACTGACAGGATATAGAAATAATATAATCCAGTATAGACTGATTACAAATGTTTTACAGAGTAAAACAGTATCAAATGTAATAGGTAAATTATAGATTTCAATTGTATCTTCAATGAATAGTAACCTGCCAAAGTATAAAAATCTGAAGTGCTTCACTTCAGAGCTGCTAGTACTTCACTACCTTGTTCAGAACTGGACAGCTCCATTTCACTCTCTGTTGATCTTTTCTTTTCTCCCTTTTTATTATAGGTGAATATTAGGTTAACTGCATGAAGGACCATTTTAATCCCAGCCAGTAACTCAAGTTCAGAATCAGCCCATGTAGCCTGTGTTTATAAGGTGAAAACCTCAACCATTATGCTAAACCTACCATCCTTGACTAATATACCATTCTGTGTGTTATTTATATTGTGACTCTAAATTTTTTTTTAATCTACGTCCAATTCCATACTCATTAATACTATTCTGTATGCTATCAGTAATACCTCATAAATGTTGCTACAGCTTTACAATGTTGTATTCCGCCTCATTTCTTTTTATACTATAATTTCTTTGATTATAACCAACATCTCATTTGCTTGCCTTTCACCCCAGATACACCTAACTGCATAACTTCCTCATTTACAGTTTCAAACATTTTTGTATAGCCTTCTTAAATAGTTTCTGGTCAGTAATGCTCTAGGTTATTAATGTTTCAGTTTTCTATTTCTTCCCATTCTCCTTTTTATGTGTAATCTTAATTACACAGATACATCAGATCAACAGGTAGCACACTTGGAAGATCAGAAGGCTGTGGTTACCATGTAGCTGGATTAATTTTGTCTGGCAGATTCTGCTGAAGGTTAAAGGGTGTAAGCTGTGGTAGAGGGTTTGATTTCCTCAGCCCTCATTTGCCTATTGTGTGACCTTGAGCTAGTCACTTAACCAATGCTTGGGGAATAACTGAAAATTTGGGCTAGTCTCTTTAATGGTCCTCTGGTCTTAAGCATACTAACTACATATTAACACATTCACATATTTCAGTGTACAAGCCGCGGTGGTACAGCGGTAGCATTGTTGCCTCACAGCAAGAGGTTCTCCAGTTCGATTCTCGGTTGGCGTGTGGGGAGTGCCTTCTGTGTGGAGTCTGCATGTCCTCCCTATGGTTGGGTGGGCATTTGAAAGACATGCATAAATGGGCATGCCTTCGTCAAAGGTTGAATGTCGAGCTGGCACCTTGGCGTTTGTAAAAATCTACTGCCAATCATTAGCAGACCGGAGTTCCACTGTGGCGACCCCTAACTGGGAAAAAGACTAACAACAACAACATATTTCAGTGTACATCCCTCCTTCCACCCACTCATTTATTACTTTTAATAATAAGTTTCTTTCTTGTTCCTTCAGATTCTTATAAAAATCATGACCTTAACTATCCAGCCCTGAAGCACTGCTTTCATTAACTTCACAGTTTTCTCAACTGATTTTTCATTGCATTTGCTTCTACAAATTGTAGTTGCTCTTCTCAGAAATTATTTAACTTCCCTGGAAACTTCATTTTTCTTCTCCCTTTATATATGCATCATTCACATAGTTTGTTACTATTTTCATTAGTTTCATTTGTGAACAGAAAACTTCTCCAGTTTTATCTCACATATCTGCTATCCTTCTTCTTTCTTTATTATTCTTCCAAAAAAGTGACACTTATTTTTCCCCTCTCTGTGCATATTTCTGTCTGAATACAATATCCACTATTTCCTTTTAGTTTTTATATAATTATCTGTCCTTTATAGAATATCTTTATCTTCGCTACACAACACATTTTCATATTCTTTTATACATAAAAAATCCTCTTCTTTTTATTGTCTAAATTCGGTCTCCATCATAACATGCACTTTCTTAAATTATTCCTTAAATATGGTCAATCTGTACATAATACTAATGATAAATCTAAAATAATCTATCCTCCAATCTAATCTGTAAGTCTTTTCAAACATTTTCTTCCTTAATAACTTTTCTTGATTTTCTATTCTAGCCCATGTAGCCTTATAGAGTCTGCTTCTTTCTTCTCTAACATGTTCTCAGACAATAAAAACTTCATTTTTTGTCTTTACGTACACTTAACATACACAAATTATTTTATGCCACTTGGCTTTAACTCACTGCATCTCATAATGGATCTGCATATATTAGCATCTTGATTAATTTGTCCAGTACATTTCCATAATTCACAGTTGAAATCTCCTTACACAACTAAATTCATGCCTGCTATAACTAACTTTTTCTATTTCCTTAAATAATTTTCTCCTATCTCCTTTTGATGTATAAGCATATATTACAATAAGCATTAATACTTCCTCATATGACATATAGCAACTCTCCTTAGAGCTATGACTATTACATTTACTATTTTCAGCTATCTGCATTTAATATTTATGTGGAATTTCCTCACTGCCCTTTCCACATTTTCCCTTGTCAGTATAATTACCATTTTGGGTCCCTCGTGAAAAGAGATTGCTGGCCTACTTGGTCTAAATCCATCAATAAAGTACCAATAAAATAAATAAATCAACTATAAATAAAAATACTCTACTGAAATACACAAAACAGAAGTCACTACAGCCCCAGCCTTCCTACATGCATATTTAGACCCTAATCTATGATGTGAAAGTACATCAGTAAACACATAAAATCAACAAATCAACAATAAATGATTACAACTGAAGTATATATATATATATATATATATATATATATATATATATATATATATGTGTGTGTGTGTGTGTGTGTGTGTGTGTGTGTGTGTGTGTGTGTGTGTGTGCATATATATATATATATATATATATATATATATATATATATATATATATGTATATATATATATATATATATATATATATATATATATATATATATATATATATATATATATATATATATATATATATATATATATATATATATATATGTATGGGTCCCCTTCACATGACCGACTTTTCACAAAGTCAGAATTCATATGGCCGTGACCATATGATCAACTTTTGAAAAGCTGACCATGGGGAACTGCTGTCTCCATACAGTGCAGAATGGGACATTTTCCCTCTTCTGCACTGTCGTGTGATCTCGGAGTTGGTATATTTAAGTTATTGGGGGTGCAGGGGGGCTTGTCCCCCTGCTAACAGTTTTAAGGTAAGTGTTTGTTCTGTTTTTTTTTGTGGTAATTTTACATGGTCGGCTTTCCGAAAGTCGATCATATGGTCTCAGCCATATGAAAGTCGACATTGTGGAAAGTCGACCATGTAAAGTAGACCCATATATATATATATATATATATATATATATATATATATATATATATATATTATTCTTTATTTATTTAACATTTGTTTAATGGGATAGTCCGAATAGGCAAGAACCCATTTTCAGCGAAAGCCCGCGGAGAAAAGCAATTGATAATTTACATAGGGTATACTATTTACACATATCACAAAGTTAAATTGAATTACATAGATTGGAATATGAACTTAAATTATAGAGGTTAGTAATAAAGTCAGCTAAGTAAAGAATATTTTGAACAGCACAGCAGTATTGAGCATAGAACATCAAGTAAGAGAGTGACAACATTTCCGAATTGTGCTAAGTGTAGTTAGAATAAAGTATCGATGAATGAAATAAACTAGGTAGAAAAGTAGATTAGGGAGGGGAGGTGAGAGGTGGGATGATATCAGAGGTAGGGGAAAGAATGGTAGAAGAGAGGGGAGAAGTTAATTTAAAATTAAGGTAAATAGGGGAGAAAACAGTGAGAGTTAATATGCACAAGTCAGAGAGTAGTAAGGGAAGAGAAGTTAAATGATTAAATTGAGAAAAGAAGGGGGTGAGATTATATATATATATATATATATATATATATATATATATATATATATATATATATATAGATCAGCATGTGTGTACAGCTTTAAGAAGCTTGCAGGGGCTTGCACTAGTGTATAAATACTGAGGATGTTTGCATCTGACTGCCATTTTGTAGTTAGCTGTTGAGATGTAAGCATGCATGTCTGTGTAGTCTGTCTGTTAATCAGTTTGTTTATATTTTGTTATGCCGCTATCCATCCTGAGGTGTTTCTATACAATAAAGCATATAAACGAACTGCCCCACCTGTTCATCTACACTAGAGAGGGACGAGCAACATGGTTCCAGAAGTCACAACGGACATGTTGCCAGAATGGGATCCAGATTCCTCAACTTCAAGGCCAAGAGGCACTCAGTTAAGATTGGAGGAATATACAGGACGGAATCATCCCTACTACACATATAACTCGCAAAACAGGTCAGAAACAAATTTCAGGTACTTAAACTTGCTCAAGCTATTTCTTAGTCACAAACTATGAAACGAGGCATTTAAAATGCTCTAAATGAATTTGTAAGTAACAGAAATATCCGATATTATGATATATTAACAGAAATATTCGAAATAACTACAGAAAATGTTTGAAATAAAGTCTGAATTGCATAAAATAAATAAAATAAGGGAAATTACTGCATTTTTTCACTAAGCACTACTTTTTCACATTAATCAAAGCTATTTGAGTTGTCTGAAGTGTATGAAATGTTCACGTTTGTGTAGTATTACAGTACAGTTATTTTGCAAAATACAGCCATTACAAAGCATATTTTGCAAAGTACAGTATTTTGAAGAATTTCATGTGCGTTTGGATGTTATTACAAGTGCTGGCTGTGTGTTTGTTCATATATAATTACAGGGGCCATATTTTTCAGTGTGTTTGGGCATAATTTGTTGACATGGCAGACGGATTTCATAGACCAGCTCCACGTGTGTTTGGCAATAATATTGCACAGACCTGGAGAATGTTTGAGCAAGAGTATGACAATTTCATACAAGCTGCATTTTCTGATAAAGGTGACTGTATAAAGGCATATATTCTGCTTAATTTAGCTGGTTTAGACACCATAGAAAAGGAGGATTAATTTGTGTATGCACCTGCTGTCTTTGCAGGAGACGGGGGAAAACAGTCATATAGTTGTACAGGATGAGTTAAGGGAGGACCCAGAGTGCTTAAAACATTAATTTAGAGAAATGTGTAACCCTCAAATGAATGTTACAATGGAAAGACACTTATTTTATACAAGGGATTAAAAGCCTAGTGAAACTTTTGCAGCATATATAACAGACGTGAGAAACAAAGCGAAAATGTGCAGATTTGGTGACTTAAGGGATGAGTTGATAAAAGACAGACGTGTGTGGTATTAGAGATGGTGCTGTGAGAAAGATTTTGCTTCATGACAGTGATTTAACTTTGAATAAGGCCACTGAGATTTGTCAGATACACGAGTTTACAGAAAAGCACACAAATATGCTTACAAATGAGAGATGCATGCTTCCAGTAACTTCTAAAGCCCATGTTAATAGTATGCAACACGTGGTTAAAAGAAACAAGTCCAAGCACATGGCAGCAACTATAAACCATGCAACAGTCATAGGGAACCCCATAGCTTTCTAGCAATTTCCAGAGCACGCACGGTCTCAGTGAAGCATAAGACTGAGTCACCAAACTCAAAGAATGGGCCCCCACCCAGTTTCATAGGCAACTGTCATAAGTGTGGTGCAAGTCATGAGCCTAAAAGGGAAAAATGCTTAGCTTTTGGTCAGCAATGTCACAGATGCAATAACTGGAATCATTTCAAAAGGTTTTGTAAATCAAAAGGCACACATTATTTTATTAAAAGGTAACATTCAAAGAAACAAGTTGATCAATTAGAAAGCCCTGAACCTACATTTTATGTTGATGGTGTGTCTGTGCATCATGAAACAGTCAATGCAGTAGATTTATGGGCAAAGAATGAAGCATTTTGTATTGTTTGGATAAATGAGTCTTCCTTAGAGCTCAAAGTTGACACTGGTTCAAAGTGCAATGTTATGTCTGCAGGAGGTTCCCCTTCACAAGATTGAATTCCTATAAACTCGACTTGCTCCCCCCACACCCTCCTACTTAAATATTCCTACACCAAGATCGCATTACAGCGAAGGAAAGGGAAATCTCCCGTTCTGCGCTATATGCATAAGCATAAGTGCAAAATGGAAGATTTCCCAATCCTCAGCTATAGTATGGACACGCAGCTCTTAGATGACAGCTGCAAGGGTGCAGGGGGACCTAGCCCCCTGCAAAAAGGTAACTGAACTCTTTTTTTTCTAACCCTAAACTTCCCATTCACAATTTCGAGTGAATGGAAGTTCGAGATTCTGGTCTTGAGCTTATGCGATTCGAGCTTCCATTCATTCGATCTTGGGAAGGGAACCCTGCAGAAACATTTGATAGAGTATGTGCTGGTAAGAAGCTTGATTTGGTAAAGTGTGCGAAGCTTGTTGCTTATAGTGGTGAAGAGATTCAAACTGAAGGCTTAATAGTACTTTCATCTTACTTTGCTGGGAGAAGCTACATCTTGTTAGTTTATATGGTCAAAAGGCATATACAGTCATTATTAGGGCTCAGAGACAGTTTGAAAATAGGACTGCTTTCATTTAATAAGGAAGTGCATCATGTTAGTTTGAAAGACCACTGTTCTAATTTTGCCCAGTATATTTTTTCTACTTATGCTGAGCTTTTCGAAGACAAACTAGGCAAGTTTCCAGTTGTGTACTCCATGAAGTTAGACACAGATGTCAGCCTAGTTGTCAAGCCAGCCTGGAAAGTTCCAGTAGCTAGGCAGAACAGGGTCAAAGCTGGATTAGACAAAATGGTGCAACAAGGTTTGATTTGTCCAGTTGAAGAACCTACTGAATGGGTATCTTCCACGGTGATAGCTCATAAGAAAAGCTCAGATGATATCAGAATATGCATTGATCCACAAGATTTGAGCAAAGCACTAAAAAGACCTCATCATCCAAAGCATACAGTCAAAGAAGTTGCAACTCTTATACGAAATGCCACTGTTTTTTTCTGTTTTAGATGCAAAGAGCTCATTTTGGCAAATTTTGCTTGACAAGAATTCCTTGTTGCTCACTATGTTCAGTACTCCTTTTGGCAGGAACGGATTTTTGAGAATGCCATTTGGGATAAATTCTGCCAGTGAACTCTTTCAATGTGCAATTGGGCAATTTTTTTCTGGGTTTCAGTGTGCTATTATAGTAGATTATATTTTAGTAGGAGGTAATGGTGAAGCTGAGCATGACAGAAACCTCAAGAAAGTTTTGGAAAGAGCACGTCAAGTAAATTTTAAGCTGAATCCTCAGAAGTTGAAGTTCAGGTTACGTGAAGTTACTTATGTTGGTATTTTGTTTACCAGCTCAGGCTTATGACCAGACCATTCCAAGCAAACAGATATTCTTGAGATGCCAGCTCCAGACAATGTTCAAGCCCTTCAATGCTTTCTTGGCATGGTTAACTACCTAGGCAAGTTCATTCCAGACTTAGGCCAAATAGCAGCAATGCTTAGAGAGCTGACATGTAAAGATGTATCCTGTTTATGGTTAAACAACACCAGAGAGCATTTGATGTGCTGAAACAGTGAATTTCCAGTCCACCAACTCTCAGATACTATGATGTTCACAAACCAGCTACTCTTTCCTGTGATGCTTCAAAATTTGGTCTTGGTGCAGTCATTCTTCAAAAGGGTCATCGTGTTGCCTGTGTGTCGAGATCTCTAATCCAAACTGAAATGCAGTATGCTCAGACAGAGAAAGAAGTTTTGGCAATTGTGTTTGCATATTCGAAGTTCCATGATTATATTTATGGTAGACCTAGCCAGATTGAAACTGATCACCAACCTCTAATCACTATTTTGAGAAAGCCTATGCATTCAGCTCCAGCCAAATTGCAATGCATGCTGTTGAGATTGCAGAAGTACAGTTTCAGTCTTGTGTACACAAAGAGCAAACTTCTTTATCTTGCTGGTACATTATCCAGATCACCCAGAAATACCACTGAACAGCATGAGAATGAGAAACTTGATTTTGAAGTCATGCAAGTGAGAATTTTTTTTCTTCCACGTCTTGATGAGCTTAGAAATCATATAGCCTCAGATTCAATTTTACAGAAGCTCAACAACTTTATCAACCAAGGATGGCCATCAAAGCAATCTAGTTTACCTCAAGAAGTGCAACCTTATTTTCCTTACAGAGATGAAATTTTGTTTGACAATAATATCGTCATATAAGATCCAAAAGTGATTGTTCCAAAGTCCTTGCAACAAGAGTATATTACTATCTTGCATTGTGGCCACCCAGAAACTGATTCTACTAAAAGGAGGGTGAGAAGACTAGTATTTTGGCCTTCTATGTCACAAGGCATTGAGAGAGTACTTTCATCTTGTTCTGTATGTAATAGTACAAAGTCACATTAACAGAAGGAATCACTTCAGCTAAACCAGATTTCTGAACTACCTTGGTTGACAGTAGCCACTGACATTTTCAAATGGAATGGTCAACATTATTTGCTGTTAGCAAACTCTTATTCTAATTGGTTCAGGATTGACCTACTTCCTAACCTAGTGTCCAATACTGTCATTACTAAGTCAAATGGTTTGGCAGAATGTGCAGTTCAAAATGTGAAACAATTAATAGAGAAGTTGAAATTAAACAATAGTGATGTTTACTGAATCTCTTGAATCTCAGAAATATTCCTCATGATAAACATCTTGGGTCACCTGCCCAGAGACTTCTGTCAAGACAAACCAGAACTACATTACCAGTCAGCAGTTTATTGGTTCCAAGTGCTAGGAATAACAGATCAGTAAAAGCCCATCTGTTAAAGAGATGCCTATCCCAGAAGTCTTACACTGAGAATGCAAATGTGCAAAGGTTACGATTGGATTGAAATTGTGAAGAGTATTTGTCCAGAGCCGAGATAGTACATTGTGGAATCACAAGGAGTAGAGTTTAGGTGGACTCAGAAACATTTGATGCCAGTGTCTGAGCCTGTACCACAGCACCTAGTGCGTGAGAAAGACTCTTTATCTCAGAGTGAGTTATCCAGCATTCCAGTTCCAGAGGATGTTCCAGTAAATATTCCTGTTCCTGAGATGAATCCTGAAGTTCCTGATATGAGTTGTTCACTGAAGACTGTCCCTGTTGCTAAACCCAGTTCTGATTGCTTTATAACTAGATCAGGTTGCATTTCCAGACCATATGACAGATGCACGGCAACTTGGACATGAACATTGTGTTTGTTTCTAATGTCTATATTATTGAAAGTCTTATTCCAATGTAATTTCATTTAGGGTAATCTATTTAAGAGGGAGGATGTAGACAGTGGTGGCTTCAAAATCATAGGGGGGGCTGCAGAAAACAGATTAATGGGTGGGGCCAATGGTAAGGGTGTGGCCAACCATAAAGGGGTGGGGCTATGCTAAAAACCACAAAAACTGGGACTTTAATTAAATATGCTGCCCTGGGTGCCAAACCATCATTAAGAGAGTCCAATCAAGACAAAATAAAGTGTAGAAGAAAAACATATTTCAATGCATTGGCTACATGACAGCTTACTTAATATCTAGATGGAAACAAAAAGGTTGTGAGGCATGAAAAAATAAATTACTTTTTGAATACATTACTGAAATGCCAATCAAAATTAAGTATAAAAGAACAAGCAGCACTCAACTCAAACCGCTTCTCCTTGCACTGCAGTTCTAATTATAATTTATATTCAGCTTTATAAAAGTACCAAGTAACATGCTGAAAGTAGCAATCTCTGTGATTCCCCACTTGTAAAAATGTTTCTTATCCAAAAAAAGACCTGGTGTCTGACAACAACTATCTACTTGTTTCATGGGGAAAACATGATAAAAGTAATAAATGAACAGCAAACAAGAAACAAGCTCAAGATACATTGCTTAAGGGATTACTGCACAGGTTATGGACCACACATGATAGACTGGTATTCTGTTTACTTTATGGGTAAAGCCTGCAAAGATGACTGCAAGTCTCCAAAAAATGTAATGAGCTTCTGAAAATACTGTAATCCTGTCCTTTATTACAAATACTGTCATATGCATTTCAATTCCCAAGGCTTATACGCTATCTAGTTATGTAAATATTGTCTGCATAGCAACAACAAAAAGGTGTTCAATGTTGGTAATTCTTTAACAGTATGCTTATTAAAGCTTACTTGCATCTTACAGTCTCAGACAACCTTACCTGATGGTCATTAAAGCATTTCTACTTAAACACAGAGCAACAGGCACTGCAACAACATGCATTTTCTGAATAAGAAGAAGCATAAATCAACAGTATAAAAATATGACAGAAAACAAGAACATTCTGAAAAATCAAGGACAGATGAAAAGCCACTGTAGTACTTGTGTCTACCTTGGATGGGGACATACTCTGCACACACAGCACTGCATAACTGCTCCTTGCCTTGCTTGGACACATCCAGAGTCACTACGTGGGGGAGTGGGGTGCAAAAGGTATGTCACAATTTGAAATGTCTCTGGCTGATGGTGATGGCCCTGACACATGTGTCATACCTCTCAACCTCAGAGCAAGAAATCTGGACAAAGCCATAAATAGAAGTGGGACAAAAGCCCAAAAATTAGAACAATTTTTAAATATTGCTCTTATAAACTTAGAAAGATAATTAAGTCTTGAATTAGTATGAATTTTCTGAAGGGTACGGAATCTGAAACTCAAATGTCTGTCATTATTTTCTAACTTCAATCTTTAGCAATGATTTGCCACTAATTTACCAGAAAACCACAATTTTATGAAAAACAGACCACAAATATGATGCAAAAATATAAAATAGCCACACAATACAGCTGGGAACCTGTCAAAGAAGGGACACTTTTTAATATTAGTACTGTTAACTTGAGCAGCTGATAAAATAAGAGAATCTATATTCATTTCTGAAATTAAAAGTAATCTATAACTGATCATTACAATTATTTATTAATTGTAAACCCTCCACGTTTTCTTCCAAATTAGCCATTTTGCAGAGGGATTATTAGGGGGAGAGCAAAATATTGAGCCAAAATTGGGGAAAATTGAGAGGTTTGGATACACCCAATTCTACACCCAATTCTATAAAGTGATTTATTTGCGTGTACCTCTTAACACAGGAAATTTGGACAAGGCCAAATATATTGGGGGAACATTCAAACAGTACTAAAAATTGCTCTTGTATAAACTTAGACAGTTGACAGAATAACAGGTCTTGCATGTATTTTTCTGAAGGGTATGAAGTCTGAAACTTAATGTCTGTCATTATTTAGTGACTTCATTCCTAAATGATTTATCAGAAAACCACAAATGTTATGAGGAACAAACCAAAAATAAGAAGCAAAAATCTATTCACTTTGCAAAAATCTGGACAGTTGACATGTACAGTTCAGTCAGGGCTGTGTGCGTTTGCTGCCCTTCCCCCCTCACAAAATCATGGTCGAATGGGGCCTTCCCCCTGCAGCTATTCCAATGTCCCATTACTTCTCTATTTTGCCCCATTTACCATAAACACTATAATGTGCATACTGCTTTACTTCTACTATGATTTAGATTTAATTTAAAAGTTTTATTTTGCATTTTACAGCACAGACACTAATAGACATTTGCTAAAAAAGCAATGCAGTCTCACAATGAAAATAGACTTATCATTAAAACTTCTCTGCCCTTGAAACTCACATTCATTGAAACAGCATTGAAACCCACATTCAAAGAAAATACATCTGGCCAGTGGCAGATAAAGATTAACTTTGGGCTGTTTTCAAATCATAGGCCCCTTGCACACAAAACATACATATGTTCTTTGATACATCTTCCTGACTGTATTAAATTATATTCCTTGTATAATACAGTACAGTTGTTAGAAGGCATTTTAAATATATTGTTTTGAACATTTTTCCAGTTAACAATGAAACAAAATGCATGCACCAATAATGACAAAACTGCCCAATTCAGAACATTTCCATCATAAAACTCTACTCAAACTTCTACAGTCCACCAGTATCAGTAAATATGCACAATCTCTGCAGAAGTAAATGTCATCCAAATAATTCCACTTTAAAGATATCTATAACTAATGAAGAGGTTGCTGCTAGCACACAACTTTATATTTCATTGTTTCATCTACAAATCAAGTACCTGTTGCCCTTGAAGAATAAATTGCCTATGTTACATAAAAAATGATAAGCTAGTAATATTACAATAGGGAATGGATGGCAAACTGGTAACAGGTTCATTACTAGGTATCTCCAACAAAGAGGACATTCTCAGGACTGCAGCATCCACCCCCTTTAAAAGTACAACACAGTATAGCATCATCAGTGCATCTATATACTGTGGCAGTAGAAACCACAACCTTCTGCATCAAAAGCAAGCACACTACCTGTTGTACTATTAACAATGCAAACAGACTCAGCATAAGCAGCACTAAACTTCTCTTCAAGCTCTCAGCTGCTTGTAAAATCCACACAATACTGAACTGTATCTCTCAACTTTGAAACACAAGAAATCTGGAAAAAGCCAAAATTTATTTGGGGGGGGGGCAAAAGCCCAAAAACTAGGGACACATTTTAAACATTACTTGTATAACCTTGGAAAGTTGCTAGAATAAAATGCTGTGTTACTACCAAGAGTTTCACTACCAAGTCTTGAACTCAGACCCCTATGCACTACAGTCAGAGCAACATACCACTATGCCAAATCAGCTGTTTCTTGAAAGGAAGGTAGACTGAAACTTAAATGGCTATCATTTAGTGAATTTCAGTTCTCACCATAGCTCTCAACTTTTTAGCACAAAACAACTAGACAAATACATTAATGGCAGAATACAGCCCCCCAGACTTATTCAGTGAATTCAGTTCTCAGCGTAGCTCTCAACCTGTTAGCTCAAAAAACCTGGACAAAGCCAACAATGATCTTATAAACAGAAAATTTCTGGAATAAAAATGAGGAACAGAACAGGAATATGAAGCAAAAATAAAATGCTGTGCTACCACCATGTATTTCACTGCCAAGTCTTGGCCCCAAGACCCTGTACACTACAGTCAGAGCAACATACCACTATGCCAAATAAGCTGTTTCTTGAAAGGTAGGTAGACTGTAACTTAAATGTATATCACTTAGTGAATTCAGTTCTCACCACAGCTCTCAACTTCTTAACACAAAACACATAGACAAAGCCAATAATGGCAGACTACACCCCCTCCAACATATTCAGTGAATTCAGTTCTCACCGTAGCTCTCAACCTGTTAGCACAAAAAGCCTGGACAAAGCTAATGGTCTTATAAACAGAAAATTGCTAGAATAAAAAGGTTTGTGTTACCATGTACTTTCTGAAGAGTATGAAGACTGAAATTCAGATGCCTGTCATTATTTTCCAGAAAATCACAGATTTTATGAGGAACAGAACAGAAATATGAAGCAAAATTTCACAAGTGGTGGAGGGTAGGGAAATCAAACTCTTGCTACCTACTCCCAAGGTACAGAGTTTGAGTGTAGCCACCACCAGGTATATTTCCTGAGTTTTTCTAGTCACTGGGGGCATTGTACACACACACACACACACACACACACACACACACACACACACACACACCTGAGCTTAATTCCCTTCCTGCAGCAGCTCTATTCCACTTACATGCTACCAAATGCGCATTTCAAAAGCCCCGTAAGACAGCAGCAAGGTCCTTGTCCCTGTGAGAGTAGGCTTTAGCCTGCAGACATTGCAATCTGATCCCCTTCCAGTCTATGCAGTTGTAACTGCATTGACTTCTGGGATCTCTCTACAGAGAATGGCTGTCTTCCTATCTGAACTGGATCACCAGCAGTCCAGATTCCTGTGTGCATGTGTGATGTTCTGTGAATGGCCACTTCTGTGAATTTTTTCATAGGGAAAAAAATTTGCTTGGCCGTTATCGGGAATTTGTCCTTTTCCCCAATGTAGAATGATCTCAGAGTTGGTATATTTAGTTAGGAGTGTGGGGGCACAGCTCCCACATCAAGGGGTTTGGGGGCAAAGCCCCCAACTTAATTAGGGTTTGAAAGTTTGTTTTAGTGTCCCACAGCCAAGTGAATTTTTTTCTCTATGAAAAAATTTGCAGAAGTGGCCATTCGTGGTTTTAAGCTTTTGGTGTTTAGCTGTCAATGTTTAGGTGTTCGACAAGCTAATCGAGTATATAATATAGACCCACCGTCCTGCTTTTACTATCTTCTTATTCTTATACAACACCCAAATTTTAACGTCATAGAGAAAAATATGTTGGACTTATTCCAGACTTTACTCTTACTTTAATAAAGTACAGCAAAAATGCAGTCAACAAAATACTTACCCACTTAAAAATATGTTAATAGATTTCCAATCTTCTCTTACCTATAACTCACTGCACGTTTGCCAGAAATGACTTATCCACATATCAGAACATGTCATTACTCTCTCTGTAGTCTAGCTACAACACCAGCAAATCATTTAGCTGAAAAAATAATTAGATTTGTCTTGTTAGCAGACACTAAGACTCACCACTGCAACCTCTTGGAAAGGTTCAAGTGGCTGCCAATGAATAATAGGAAAACCTTTATTTTAGCTCCCTGCTCTTCAAAATCACCCAACAATGGAATTGTCCATCCATCCATCCAGCAGTCCACAGCCCACAGTCTTTTTTCTACATTTTTGTACATGGAGTCAGGGAGTCACTTCAACACTAACAATCATCTGGAGTCAATGTTCCGGCTGCTGAGTGGCTAGCTTGTTGTGGCATTGTGTTCTTCTGAAAACACAACTTCCCATCAAATAACAAATGTGTCCAATAAAAGGTAATCCTGGTGGAAGTAATTACATTGGTCAGACCCCTGCTTCAAAGTAGCCATAAGTAAAAGAGCCAAACTTGGGCCTGCTATTTGGAGCCAGTTAATAAATGTAAGTGTTATTTTTCAGCCATTCAGTCTCTGTATTATGGGACTCGCTAAAGATATTCCCAGCATTTCAAATGGTTTCAGATAATTTGGCTTCTTTTAATAACAAATATAAAGCATATCTCTTTAAAGAGTCTTCCTGTTCTTGCTTGTACGATAATGGATATTCAGCTGTTATACCACTCCTACAACACTTAGCACTTTAGAGATTTATGCTCTGCTTTATATTCTTCTGCCTTTGTGTGTATTCCTATTTTCTTTACTGCTTTTATTTCCTACTGATTTCATAATCACTCTTTTGAATTTTATATATTGTAAGTTAATCCCTACACAAATTAATGCATGCTTACGTGTTCCATTACTATCAATGCTAATTGATGTTCAATGTTCTACATTGATTAATGTTCTAAGCTCTATGTTTATTGTATTCTCATGTTCTTTGTACTACATTCATGATATTATAATGTAGACTGTATTATATTTGTTGCCTTTTAGGGCTGGGTCATGGGTGGAAAGGAACTAGTGACCAGCTCACTTACCTATTTTGTTGTTCTTCTTTCGGCTTTTCCCAGTTAGGGGTTGCCACAGCAGAACTATTGTCCACTAATGATTGGCAGTAGATTTGTATGGTGCCAAGGTGCCAGCTCGATGCCCAACCTTCAACGAAGGCACGTTCATTCACGCATGTCTTTCGAATGCCACTCGACTCCAGGGAGGACATGCAGACTTCACACAGAAGGCCCTCCAGCTGAGGATCAAATGGGAGAACCTCGTGCTGTGAGGCGACAATGCTACTGCTGCACCCACCATGGCAAACACAGCTCACTTACCTATTTACAAAACTGAAATAAATAAATGTCTCTCTTCATTCCTCAGCTTTCAATGATAAATAAATGAGCTGTGACATTTCACTATTCCATCCTTCAGCATGACTGCACTAACCATTTTCAGCATTGTTATTTTAGTTTACAAGAATTATTTCATGTTGTTTTATGCACTGAAATATTTGTATTATTTCTTTGTAGTCTACCATCCTTTCAGCTAGTGCTGCTGGTTTCATAGCATTTCTTTGTCTAACTCCACTGACATTCACTTCATTACATTTTACTTTTGCTGCATATAATTGTCTTTCTCTACTCTTTAGATTATAAATGATATTATCTATGTTATTCTCTCATATACTTAGATTATAGCACTGAAGTATATTCACAAATTTGATTCAGACAGTTTCTTTGCTTTCAAGCCAATTTACTAAATGCTTGTTTTGAATAATTTCTTTTTATGTTATCATTCTGTATTTTTTTCTCTTGTTCTTAATTAATTTTTTTATGTATGACTGATTTAAGGTTAAATGCACAGTTTTTGAACAGCTTCCTTTCAATCTACCTTTCAAAAGTTTCATTGTCCAGATACCAAATAAATGGAAGAGCTGATCCACCTTATAGTTGCTTAAATGTATACTTTTCTTCATTTTATCATTTATTCATCTGCATTACTTTTCTTTATTTATTTACAAATCACACTACATTAGTAAATTTTTTGTTTTATAATATATTGTTCATCTCCTGATTTGTTATTATTGTTGGTGCTCTTGCTGCTGACACTGTTTTTGTGCATTTCATTTTTGTACAGTGCTTCTTTACTACCACTCAGGTTTATGTGCTCATGGGTAAGTACTAGGCTTGGTTACAGACACTTAGGTTTATGTGCTCATGAGTAAGTACTAAGCTTGGTTACAGACACTTAGGTTTATGTGCTCATGGGTAATACTAGGCTTGGTTACTTCCACTCAGGTTTATGTGCTCATGAGTAAGTACTAGACTTGGTTACTGCCACTCAGGTTTATGTGCTCATCGGTAAGTACTAGGCTTGGCTACTGCCACTCAAGTTTATGTGCTCATGGTTAAGTACAAGGCTTGGTTACTCCCACTCAGGTTTATGTGCTCATGGGTAAGTACAAGGCTTCATAACTGCCACTGAGATTTATGTACTCATGAGTAAGTACTGGGCTTGGTTATTGACACTCAGGTTTATGTGTTCATGGGTAAGTACAAGGCTTGCTTACTGCCACTCAGGTTTATGTGCACATGGGTAAGTACTAGGCTTGGTTACTTCCACTCAGGTTTATATGCTCATGGGTAAGTACAAGGCTTTGGTACTGCCACTCAGGTTTATGTGCTCCTGGGTTAGTACTAGGCTTGGTTATTCCCACTCAGGTTTATGTGCTAATGGGTAAGTACAAGGCTTGGTTACTGCCACTCAGGTTTATGTGCTCATGGGTAAGTACTAGGCTTGGTTAATGCCACACAGGTTTATGTGCTCATGAGAAAGTACTAGGCTTGGTTACTGCCATTTAGGTTTATATGCTCATGGGTAAGTACTAGGCTTGCTTATTGCCACTCAGGTTTATGTGCTCATCAGTATGTACTAGGCTTTGTTACAGACACTTAGGTTTATATGCTCATGGGTAAGTACTAGGCTTGGTTACTCCCACTCAAGTTTTTCTGCTCATGGGTAAGTACAAGGCTTGGTTACCACCACACAGGTTTATGTACTCATGGGTAAGTACTAGGCTTGGTTACAGACACCTAGGTTTATGTGCTCATGGGTAGGTACAAGGCTTGGTTACAGACACTCAATTTTATGTGCTCATGGGTATGTACTAGGTTTGGTTACATACACTCAGGTTTATGTGCTCATGGGTATGTACTAGGCTTGGTTATAAACACTTAGGTTTATGTGCTCATGAGTATGTACTAGGGTTAGTTACAGACACTTAGGTTTATGTGTTCATGGGTAATACTAGGCTTGGGTACTGCCACTTAGGTTTATGTGCTCATCAGTAAGTACTAGGCTTGGTTACTGCCACTCAGGTTTATGTGCTCATGGTAAGTACTAGGCGTGGTTACTCCCACTCAGGATTATGTGCTCATGGGTAAGTAAAAGGGTTTGTTACTGCCACTCAAATGTATGTGCTCATGAGTAAGTACTGGGCTTGGTTACTGCCACTCAGGTTTATGTGCATATGGGTAAGTACAAGGCTTGGTTACTGCCCCTCAGGTTTATGTGCTCATTGGTAACTACTAGGCTTGGTTACTCCCACTCAGGTTTACTTGCTCATGTGTAAGTACAAGGTTTGGTTACTGCCAATCAGGTTTATGTGCTCATGGTTAAGTACTAGGCTTGGTTACTCCCACTCAGGTTTATGTGCTCATGAGTAAGTACTAGGCTTGGTTACTCCCACTCAGGTTTATGTGCTCATGGGTAAGTAAGACTTGGTTACTGCCACTCAGGTTTATGTACTCATGGGTAAGTACTAGGCTTGGTTACAGACACTTAGGTTTATGTGTTCATGGGTAAGCACAAGGCTTGGTTACAGACACTCAGTTTTATGTGCTCATGAGTATGTACTAAGCTTGGTTACAGACACTCAGATTTATGTGCTCATGAGTAAGTCCTAGGCTTGGTTATAGACACTTGCATTTATGTGCTCATGGGTAAGTACTAGGCTTGGTTATAAGCACTTAGGTTTATGTGCTCATGGGTAAGTATTAGGCTTGATTAGTCCCACTCAGGTTTATGTGCTCATGGGTAAGTACAAGGCTTCATTACTGCCACTCAGATTTATGTGCTCATGGGTAAGTACTAGGCTTGGTTACTGCCACTCAGGTTTATGAGCTTATGAGTAAGTACTAGGCCTGGTTACTGCCACTCAGGTTTATATGCTCATGGGTAAGTACTAGGCTTGCTTACTGCCAGTCAGGTTTATGTGCTTGTCAGTATGTACTAGGCTTTGTTACAGACACTTAGGTTTATGGGCTCATGGGTAAGTACTAGGCTTGTTTACTCCCACTCAGGTTTAGGTGCTCATGGGTAAGTACAATGCTTGGTTACTGCCACTCAGGTTTATGTACTCATGAGTAAGTACTAGGCTTGGTTAGAGCCACTCAGGTTTATATGCTCTTGAGTATGTACTAGGCTTGGTTATAGACACTTAGGTTTATGTGCTCATGGGTAACTACTAGGCTTGGATATAGACAGTTAGGTTTATGTACTCATGAGTATGTACTAGGCTTGGTTACAGATACTTAGATTTCTGTGCTCATGGGTAATACTAAGCTTGGTTACTGCCACTCAGGTTTATATGCTAGTGACTAAATGCTAGGCTTGGTGACACACACTTAGGTTTATGTGCTCATGGGTAATACTAGGCTTTGTTACTGCCACTCAGATTTATGTGCTCATGGGTAAGTACTAGGCTTGTTACTGCCACTCAGGTTTATGTGCTCATTGGTAAGTATTAGGCATGGTTACTCCCACTCAGGTTTATGTGGTCATGGGTACGTACAAGGCTTCAT
The DNA here is from genome assembly GCF_019279795.1 of Protopterus annectens. NCBI lineage: Eukaryota > Metazoa > Chordata > Ceratodontiformes > Protopteridae > Protopterus > Protopterus annectens. Next base: position 394,579,596 of record NC_056736.1, read on the forward strand.
TACTGCCACTCAGATTTATGTGCTCATGAGTAAGTACTGAGCTTGGTTACTGCCACTCAGGTTTATGTGCTCATGGGTAACTACCAGATTTGATTACTGCCTCTCTGGTTTATGTGCTCATGGGTAAATACTAGGCTTGGTTACTCCCACTGAGGTTTACATGTTCATGGGTAAGTACAAGGCTTTGTTACTGCCACTCAGATCTATGTGCTCATGTGTAAGTACTAGGTGTTGTTACTCCCACTCATGTTTATGTGCTCATGGTTAAATACAAGGCTTGGTTACTGCCACTCAGGTTTATGTGCTCATGGGTAAGTACTAGGCTTGGTTACTACCACTCAGGTTTATGTGCTCATCAGTAAGTACTAGGCCTGGTTACTGCCACTCAAGTTTATGGGCTTACACGTAAGTACTAGGCTTGCTTACAGCCACTCAGGTTTATCTGCTCATGGGTAAGTACTAGGCTTGGTTACTGTCACTCATGTTTATTTGCTCATGGGTAAGTACTAGGCTTGGTTACTGCCACTCATGTTTATTTGCTCGTGGGTAAGTACTAGGCTTGGTTACTCCCACTCAGGTTTTGTGGTCATGGGTAAGTACAAAGCTTGGTTTCTGCCACTCAGGTTTATATACTGATGGGTAAGTACTAGGCTTGGTTACAGACACTCAGGTTTATGTGCTCATGGGTATGTACTAGGCTTGGTTATAGACACGTAGGTTTATGTGCTGATGGGTAAGTAATAGGCTTGGTTACAGTCACTTGGGTTTATGTGCTCATGAATATGTACTAGGCTTGGTTATAGACACTTAGGTTTATATGCTCATGAGTATATACTAGGCTTGGTTGCAGACGCAGGTTTATGAGCTCTTGAGTATGTACTAGGCTTGGTTACAGACACTTAGGTTTATGTGCTCATGGGTAAGTACTAGGCTTGGTTATAGACACTTAGGTTTATGTGCTCATGTGTAAGTACTAGGCTTGGTTTCAGTCACTCGGGTTTATGTGCTCATGGGTAAGTACAAGCTTGGTTACAGACACTCAGGTTTATGTGTTCATTAGTATGTACTAAGCATGGTTATAGACACTTAGGTTTATGTGCTCATTGGTAAGTACTAGTCTTGGTTATAGACGCTTAGGTTTATGTGCTCATGAGTATGTACTAGGCTTGGTTACAGGCACTTAGGTTTATGTGCTCATGGGTAAGTAATAGGCTTGGTTCTAGACACTTAGGTTTATGTGCTCATGGGTAAGTACTAGGCTTGGTTACAGTCACTCAGGTTTATGTGCTCATGAGTATGTACTCGGCTTGGTTACAGACACTTAGGTTTATGTGCTCATGAGTATATACTAGGCTTGGTTGCAGACACAGGTTTATGGGCTCTTGATTATGTACCTGGCTTAGTTATAGACACTTAGGTTTATGTGCTCATGAGTATGTAGAAGGCTTGGTTACAGACAGGTTTATGTGCTCAAGGGTAAGTACTAGGCTTGGTTATAGACACTTAGGTTTATGTGCTCATGGGTAAGTACTAGGCTTGGTTACAGATACTTAGGTTTATGTGCTCATGGGTAAATACTAGGCTTGGGTAGAGACACTTAGGTTTATGTGCTCATGGGTAAGTACAAGGCTTGGTTACAGACATGTTTATCTGCTCATGAGTATGTACTAGGCTTGGTTATAGACACTCAGGTTTATGTGCTCATGAGTCTGCACTAGGCATGGTTAGAGATACTCAGGTGTATGTGCTCATGAGTATGTCCTAGGCTTGGTTATAGACACTTAGGTTTATGTGCTCATGGGTAAGTACAAATCTTCATTATGAGCACATAAATCTGAGTGGCAATTAGTACATACTGGGCTTGGTTATTGCCACTCAGATGTATGTGCTCATGGGTAAGTACACGGCTTAGTTACTGCCACTCAGGTTTATGTGCTCATGGGTAAGTACAAGGCTTTGTTACTGCCACTCACATTTATGTTCTCATGGGTAAATACTAGGCTTGGTTATTCCCACTCAGGTTTATGTGCTCATGGGTAAGTACAAGGCATGGTTACTACCACTGAGGTTTATCTGCTCATGGGTAAGTATTAGGCTTGGTTACTGCCACTCAGTTGCATGTGCTCATGGGTAAGTACTAGGCTTGGTTCCTGCCACTCAGGTTTATGTGCTCATCAGTATGTACTAGGCCTGCTTACTCCCACTCAGGCTTATGTGCTCATGGGTAAGTACAAGACTTGGTGACTGCCACTCAGTTGCATGTGCTCATGGGTAAGTACTAGGCTTGGTTCCTGCCACTCAGGTTTATGTGCTCATGAATAAGTACTAGGGTTGCTTACTGCTACTCAGGTTTATGTGCTCATCAGTATGTACTAGGCTTGCTTACTCCCTCTCAGGCTTATGTGCTCATGGGTAAGTACAAGACTTGGTGACTGCCACTCAGGTTTATGTACTCATGGGTAAGTACTAGGCTTCGTTACAGACACTTAGGTTTATGTGCTCATGGGTAAGTACAATACTTGGTTACAGACACTTAGGTTTATGTACTCATGAGTATGTACTAGGCTTCGTTGCAGACACTCAGGTGTATGTGTTCATGAGTATGTACTAGGCTTGGTTATAGACACTTAGGTTTATGTGCTCATGGGTAAGTACTAGGCTTGGTTATAGGCACTTAGATTTATGTGCTCATGAGTATGTACTAGGCTTTGTTACAGACACTTAGGTTTATGTGCATCCTGAGTAAGTACTAGGCTTGATTATAGACACTTAGGTTTATGTGCTCATGGGTAAGTACTAGGCTTGGTTATAGGCACTTAGGTTTATGTGCTCATGAGTATGTACTAGGTTTTGTTACAGACACTTATTTTTTTGTGCTCATGAGTATGTACTAGGCTTGGTTATAGACACTTAGGTTTATGTGCGCATGCATAAGTACTAGGCTTGCTTATAGACACTTAGGTTTATATGCTCATGGGTAAATACTAGTTTTGGTTACATACACTTAAGTTTATGTGCTCATTGGTAAGTACTAGGCTTTGTTACAGACACTTAGGTTTATGTGCTCATTGATAAGTATTAGGCTTGGTTACAGACACGTAGGTTTATGTGCTCATGCTTAAGTACAAGGCTTGGTTACAGACAGGTTTATGTGCTCATGAGTATGTAGTAGCCTTGGTTACAGACAGTCTGGTTTATGTGCTCATGAGTATGTGCTAACGTTGGTTACAGACACTCAGGTTTATGTCCTCATGAGTATGTACTAGGCTTGGTTATAGACACTTAGGTATATGTGCTCATGGGTAAGTACAAGGCTTGGTTATAGACACTCAGATTTATGTGCTCATTGTTAAGTACTAGACTTGGTTACAGACACATAGGTTTATGTGCTCATGAGTATGTACTAGGCTTGGTTATAGACAGGTGTATGTGTTCATGGGTAAGTATAAGACTTCGTTATGAGCACATAAATTTGAGTGGTAGTGAGTAAATGCTGGGCTTGGTTACTGCCAGTTAGATTTATGTGCTCATGGGTAAGCAGAAGGCTTGGTTACTGCCACTCAGTTTTATGTGCTCATTGGTAAGTAAAAGGCTTTGTTACTGCCACTCAGGTTTATGTGCTCATGGGTAAGTACTAGGCTTGGTTACTGCCACTCAGGTATGTGTGCTCATGGGTAAGTACTAGGCTTGGTTCCTGCCACTCAGGTTTATGTGCTCATGAGTAAGTACTAGGCCTGGTTAGTGCCTCTCAGGTTTATATGCTCATGGGTAAGTACTAGGATTGCTTACTGCCACTCAGGTTTGTGTGCTCATCGGTATGTACTAGGCTTGGTTACTCCCACTCAGACTTATGTGCTCATGGGTAAGTGCAAGGCTTGGTGACTGCCACTCAGGTTTATGTACTCATGGGTAAGTACTAGGCTTTGTTACAGACACTTAGGTTTATGTGCTCATGGGTAAGTACAAGACTTGGTTGCAGACATTCAGGTTTATGTACTCGTGAGTATGTACTAGGCTTGGTTACAGACACTGAGGTGTATGTGCTCATGAGTATGTACTGGGTTTGGTTATAAGCACTTAAGTTTATGTGCTCATGGGTAACTACTAGGCTTGGTTATAGACACTTAAGTTTATGTGCTCATGAATATGTACTAGGCTTTGTGACACACACTTAGGTTTATGTGCTCATGGGTAATACTAGGCTTTGTTACTGCCACTCAGGTTTATGTGCTCATGAGTAATTAATAGGCTTGGTTACTGCCACTCTGATTTATGTACTCATGGGTAAGTACTAGGCTTGTTACTGCCACTCAGGTTTATGTGCTTATTGGTAAGTATTAGGCTTGGTTACTCCCACTCAGATTTATGTGGTCATGGGTACGTACAAGGCTTCATTACTGCCACTCAGATTTATGTGCTCATGAGTAAGTACTGGGCTTGGTTACTGCCACTCAGGTTTATGTGCTCATGGGTAAGTACCAGGTTTGATTACTGCCACTCTGGTTTATGTGCTCATGGGTAAGTACTAGGCTTGGTTACTCCCACTTAGGTTTATATGGTCATGGGTGAGTACAAGGCTTTGTTATTGCCACTCAGATCTGTGTGCTCATGTGTAAGTACTAGGCGTTGTTACTGCCTCTCATGTTTATGTGCTCATGGTTAAGTACAAGGCTTTGTTACTGCCACTCAGGTTTATGTGCTCATGGTTAAGTACTAGGCTTGGTTACTGCCACTCAGGTTTATGTGCTAATGGGTAAGTACTAGGCTTGGTTACTGCCACTCAGGTTTATTTGCTCATGAGTAAGTACTAGGCCTGGTTACTGCCACTCAAGTTTATGGGCTCACACGTAAATACTAGGCTTCCTTACTGACACTCAGGTTTATCTGCTCATCAGTATGTACTAGGCTTTTTTACAGACACTTAGATTTCTGTGCTCATGGGTAATACTGGGCTTGGCTACTCCCACTCAGGTTTTGTGCTCATGGGTAAGTACAAAGCTTGGTTTCTGCCACTCAGGTTTATGTACTCATGGGTAAGTACTAGGCTTGTTTACAGACAGTTAGATTTATGTGCTCATGGTTAAGTACAAGGCTTGGTTACAGGCACTCAGGTTTATGTGCTCATGGGTAAGTACTAGGCTTGGTTATAGACACTTAGGTTTATGTGCTCATGGGTAAGTACTAGGCTTGGTTACCATCACTCGGGTTTATGTGCTCATGAGTATTTACTAGGCTTGGTTACAGACAGGTTTATGTGCTCATGAGTATATACTAGGCTTGGTTGCAGACACAGGTTTATGTGCTCTTCAGTATGTACTAGGCTTGGTTATAGACACTTAGGTTTATGTGCTCATGAGTATGTACTAGACTTGGTTACAGACACTTAGGTTTATGTGCTCATGGGTAAGCACTAGGTTTGGTTATAGACACTTAGGTTTATGTGCTCATGGGTAAGTACCAGGCTTGCTTACAGTTACTCGGGTTTATGTGCTCATGGGTAAGTACAAGGCTTGGTTACAGACACCCAGGTTTATGTGCTCATGGGTAAGTACTAGGCCTGGTTACCGACACTCAGGTTTATGTGCTCATTAGTATGTACTAAGCTTGATTATAGACACTTATGCTTATGTGCTCATGGGTACGTATTAGGCTTGGTTATAGACACTTAGGTTTATGTGCTCATGAGTATGTACTAGGCTTGGTTACAGGCACTTAGGTTTATGTGATCATGGGTAAGTACTAGGCTTGGTTATAGACACTTAAGTTTATGTGCTCGTGGGTAAGTACTAGGCTTGGTTACAATCACTCGGGTTTATGTGCTCATGAGTATGTACTAGGCTTGGTTACAGACACTTAGGTTTATGTGCTCATGAGTATATACTAGGCTTGGTTGCAGACACAGGTTTATGTGTTCTTGAGTATGTACTAGGCTTAGTTATAGACACTTAGGTTTATGTGCTCATAAGTATTTACTAGGCTTGGTTACAGACAGGTTTATGTGCTCAAGGATAAGTACCAGGCTTGGTTATAAACACTTAGATTTATGTGCTCATGGGTAAGTACTAGCCTTGGTTACAGACACTTAGGTTTATGTGGTCATAGGTAAGTACTAGACTTGGTTACAGACACTTAGGTTTGTGTGCTCATGGGTAAATACTAGGCTTGGGTACAGATACTTAGGTTTATGTTCTCATGGGTAAGTACAAAGCTTGGTTACAGACAGTTTTATCTGCTCATGAGTATGTACTAGGCTTGGTTATAGACACTCAGGTTTATGTGCTCATGAGTCTGTACTAGGCTTGGTTAGAGATACTCAGTTTCATGTGCTCATGAATATGTACTAGGCTTGGTTATAGACACTTAGGTTTATGTGCTCATGGGTAAGTACAAGTCTTCATTATGAGCACATAAATCTGAGTGGCAATTAGTACATACTGGGCTTGATTACTGCCACTCAGATTTATGTGTTCACGGGTAAGTACAAGGCATATTTACTGCCACTCAGGTTTAAATCTGAGTGGCAGTGAGTAAATGCTGGGCTTCGTTACTGCCAGTCAGATTTATGTGCTCATGGGTAAGTACAAGGCTTGGTTACTGCCACTCAGATTTATGTACTCATAGGTAAGTACTAGCCTTGGTTATTCCCACTCAGGTTTATGTGCTCATGGGTACGTACAAGGCATGGTTACTGACACTCAGGTTTATGTGCTCATGGGTAAGTAATAGACTTGGTTCCTGCCACTCAGGTTTATGTGCTCATGAGTAAGTACTAGGCCTGGTTAGTGCCTCTCAGGTTTATGTGCTCATGGGTAAGTACTAGGGTTGCTTACTGCCACTCAGGTTTATCTGCTCACCAGTATGTACTAGGCTTGGTTACTCCCACTCAGACTTATGTGCTCATGGGTAAGTACAAGACTTGGTTGCAGAAACTCAGGTTTATGTACTCATGAGTATGTAATAGGCTTGGTTGCAGAAACTCAGGTTTATGTACTCATGAGTATGTACTAGGCTTGGTTGCAGACACTGAGGTGTATTTGCTCATGAGTATGTACTGGGCTCGGTTATAGGCACTTAGGTTTATGGGCTCATGGGTAAGTACTAGGCTTGGTTACAGACACTCAGGTTTATGTGCTTATGAGTATGTACTAGGCTTGCTTACAGACGGTTTTTGTGCTCCTGAGTATGACTAGGCTTAGTTACAGACACTTAGGTTTATGTGCTCATGAGTATGTACTAGGCTTTCTTATAGACACATAGGTTTATATGCTCATGGGTAAGTACTAGTTTTGGTTACAGACACTTAGGTTTATGTGCTCATGGGTAATTAATAGGCCTGATTACAGACACATAGGTTTGTGTGCTCATGGGTTAGTATTAGGCTTGGTTACAGACACTTAGGTTTATGTGCTCATGCATAAGTACAAGGCTTGGCTACAGACTGGTTTATTTGCACATGAGTATGTACTAGGCTTGGTTACAGACACTCCGGTTTATGTGCTCATGAGTATGTGTTAGGGTTGGTTACAGACACTCAGGATTATGTCCTCATGAGTATGTACTAGGCTTGATTATAGACACTTAGGTGTATGTGCTCATGGGTAAGTACAAGGCTTGGTTATAGACACTCAGGTTTATGTGCTCATTGTTAAGTACTAGACTTGGTTACAGACACTCAGGTTTATGTGGTCATGAGTATCTACTAGGCTTGGTTATAGACACTTAGGTTTATTTCCTCATGGGTCAGTACTAGGCTGGGTTATAGACACAGGTTTATGTGCTCATGGGTAAGTAGTAGGCTTGGTTATAGACACCTAGGTTTATGTGCTCATGGGTAAGTAGAAGGCTTGGTTATAGACACTCATGTTTATGTGCTCATGGCTAAGTACTAGGCTTGATTACAAATACTCAGGTTTATGTACTCATGGATATGTACTAGGTTAGCTGCTGATGTGGGACATTTATAAGCTTAGACATTTTCCTTCAAAGGTGGAAATCAAATCCTGTACCTTATGTCTGTGAGTTGAACACCTAAACCATTATACCAATCCCCACCCCCAAGGTTTTGTCAGTACTAGGTTAACTGCCCTTGCATACTGTTTAAAATGTAGCAAAATTTCCTCTTCCATACTTAAAACTGAAGGTGAAGCTAAACATTCTCTCCATAATGTACATACTGCATTAAGCCTATCCAACACCACACCAACACAAGATGTCACAGTCTGAGGTTGGAGGCAGGTTACTAAATTTCAGAATGAAGGCTGTGAGTTCTTCTCAGCAATGTGCAAAAATGTTAGTGGCAGATAATATGGTTCCATGACATTCTCCCTAGGATGTTGGGCATTGAATAAGTCTTTATACTGAGCAGTTACCCTTTGCCTCATTTCATAATCAAGAGCTCTGTCCATTCTCATTTGGCATATGACATTGAGGACTGGCAAAGCCTTACACCCCTTTGCAAAAGGTAAAGTGTGTGTACAATGCCGCAGTACTTTGGAGTTTAAATTGGTGATGCATGCCAATGTAAAATGCTGAAGTACATTGAAGTCAGTGGACAGTTGTGGTGTTACATCTCCACTTGTAAGGAATTGGTACTTCAGGCAGCACATGGGGCGAAACCACACTACTTGCAATAGCAAGTGCCAGAAACAGGTGGAGCTGTACTGCTAAAGGGAGAGAGCTGATGGGCGTGGCTGAGGACTGTCCACATATGCAGTGATGTGGAATGCAAGTGATCCCTGAATTTTAGTGGGGATGACACAAGCAATTAAATTAATTAAATATTAAGTATGAGCCATAAGGACAGAAATCCACACATGTACTTGAGTACAGTGAGAATGCATACAATGTAGTGTTTATTATGAAGGTAGTGCAGCTGTGCAATACCATCTTAGGGATGTACAGTTCCACATGTATGATAATTTCTGAAGCAGGCTCAATGCCTGCAGTACCAGTGATGTCACACAGGTGGAGCTATGACACAGGACAGTTTTGGGGTGGATTCACCCAGTGTGTTAAAGTGTATGGGTCCCTTTCAGAAGCATCTTTGTTTTACACTTAATATAATTTCCTGTCATACTCCTCATAAGGCTTGGGCAACACTTGCAAGCAAACAAATATTTGTTTTTCTGCTGGTGTGGAAAAAGCAGAAAATAAGCAAGAAAATTAATTTTATTTTCTTTCTTTGTGTCTGCACTTATTTTTTAGCCATTTAGATCTGCCTTCTTCAGTGCCTGTTCTGTTTTTGCAATTTAGTTACTGCTTTGTTTTCCTGTTTTGAGAAATTTGTAGAAGTAAAGTTTTGTGACTGCCTAAGATTGTGTTTATCTAGGTGAGAGCCTGACATACAGCTGATCAAGGGGGGAAAAATAACACTTGGGCTTCAGATTCCATTTCTTTGTCATTGGTTGTTTTGCTTCATTGACTGGTATTCAAAACACAGCTGTGTAGCCTGGTCTGCTCTTTCAATAAGACTTGGGCAACATTTACAACCAAACAAGTATTTGCCTCCCTGCTGGAATTTTAAAAACAGAAAATAAGCAAGGGAAATAATTTTATTTTCTTTCTTTCCTTTCTTTGTGTCTACACTTATTTTTTAGCTATTTAGATCTGCCTTCGGCAGGGTCTGTTCTAGTTTGCAATTTAGTTACTGCTATGATTTCCTGTTTTAAGAAATCTGTAGGCCTGAAGTTTTTTACCATCCAACCGTTTCTTGTTGCACATTTTAAACTTGGTGGCTTTTGAGTTGCTCACCATATACTCTAAATTTAGCTTTAGAAGCCCCTTCCCATGTTATCTCATCTAACCATTGTACTGGCAACTGAATGATCAAACTGGGAAGGTCTTCCCCTTAAACTCTTAAAGCCTGTGTTAGCCTCCTTTTCATATCACGCCACTCAGTTTGTAGACATTGAAATATTCAGAGATTTATTTAATTATTTCCAGCTTACATTTGAAATCTGTAACATTGGGGACTGGAGAGCTTGGAAACTGCTTTTCAAGAATCAGCTTAGGATTGGTACTTAGATATTGCTTTTGGTGAGAGAAAGAGCAGAAGACCATTATATTATTTCTGAAGACTGCTGCTGTTTTCAAATTATTTATTACATTTTTTGAATATAAAGAGTATTTGCTTTTCCTTGGTCTAGCTGCCTTTATTGTATTTAATTTACTACTCTTGCACTCCAGTTTAGAAAGCAACACTTAGAAAAGACAGTCCAATTTTTTCACCAAAAGAACTTTAACAGCTGTTTAAACGTAGTTAACCAGTAGCAATAAATAGGGCATAATTATTCTGCTATGTTCTTTTTTCCACAGAGCTCAGCAAAGCTTGGCATCCTCAACTGTGATTGAGACGTGTTACCACTATATCAAGTGCCATCCATGCAAAGATAAGTTATTGTATTAGATTTCCAAACTTCATTGTTTAACTGATCGCTGCTGTTTTAATACATTTAAAGTTCTTTTGGTGAAAAAGCACTTGTCTTCTCTAAGAGTGTCTTTTTAAACTGTTTGCATTAAAATCACCTCACTGTAGGGTGATCTAACTAGGAAATAAGTTGTTTTGTTGTTGTTGCATTGCACTTGAAGATTCCTTTTTGCTGTAGCAACAGAAAAGAAATTGAAATTTATCTCGTCAGCCCTCTGACCAATAAATGACTATACTTACACCTCCTCTGGGGTGCTTCCCAACTCAGAAAGACCAGGCAAACACCTTCTGCGATGAGATGGATGATCTGGTGATCGTAATGTAAAAAATACAGTTTAGAAAGTAACACTTAGAGAAGACTGACATTTTTTTTGTTAAAATGCAGTTAATCAGGACAAGACCATCCATCCTGTGTAAAAAGTTGCTTGCCTGGTCTTTTTGACTTGGGAAGCACTCCAGAAGAGATGAAGGGCCTGAGGTTCAAGAGTTAGCTTTCAGTTATTTTCTGTTGCTATAAATTAGGCTTAGGGCAGCTTGCTTGCACATCTCACAGCAATAATTCCATATCTTAGCACTATTCAACTCTAGTCCCTAACTCTAGAGACCACCTTAAGAGACCACAGTATAACTCAGTCCTCAAACCATAAAAGCCTATCCTAATGCAGGTCCGGACAACACATATATGTAATTCCCAAATATCTCCATAGCCACTTGGTAGATACAGGCATCCTGAGACAATGTAGCAATTGTTTCATGTTCACAGACAACCTTTTAATCCTTAAAGAAACTAAGAATTTCCCTGAAGGCAAAATTCTCACTTACAGACAAAGTTGTCAAGAACACACACACAATAACCACCACACATAGTGTTCACCACACACATTAACCATCTTATGCTGAGGCATTAAAAAGCAATCTTCCCAAATCTCAAAGACTTCCTAAGCCTATAAATGACAGCACCTATCCTCAGCAGTCTCTAAAGCACACATCAAAAGCAACACCAAACACTACACATATGCCTACACCCAATTTACCCCCAAGAATGAAGCCTATAAGGCAAGCAAAAACTTTACCCATGACTGTTGCTATAGAGGACTTCATTGTATGACACACGGGTGCCCCAGTCACCAGTCTGGACAATGAGAAGATAACTGTTATGCACTTATTCAAGTAAATGTACCACAGTTACCAGTATGATTCTGTCATAGTCTGCGTTGGTGTAAATGACCTGAGATGTACCTCAGTGGGCTATATAAAGAGAGACATCATGGATCTCACTGAATATGTATGTGACTTAGACAGGTATGTGCCTTGCTCTGAGCAGCATTCTACTGTCACCAAGGATGATGCCACAGTATGAACAAAAAAAATGATTGAGTTTAATAATTGGCTTTGTTTCTGGTGTCATTCCAGGCAGATTCAATATTTGTCAACATGGGAGAACATGGTTAACAGACCATGTTGTTTTGCCAAGGATGGTCTGCACCTGTCCCCATGGGCTTCTGGATATTGGTTAACATTTTATCCACTCCTTTGGAGCATTTTTTAGGCAAGTCCAAAGTGACAAAACTACTTGCTTAGCAAATAAAGCCCAAAGGAACCTAAAGGTGTTATTGCTCAATACTAGGATATTTAACAAGAAACTCCACACCCTACAAGCTGTCCTCACTCAGGAGATTATAGACATTTGTGCTGTTACCGACTTATGGTTTAAAGCCAGAGAAAGTTCTCTATGGATGTGCAAGACTTGAGTGCCATCCACACATTTAGACCGTTAGCCGCACAGACAGGGACTACAGGTGGAGGTGTATCGATCTACATTAGCAACAAGTATACCTGTATGTTGGTTAAACAGGACGATTCCCTGGACTTCATCCATGTGCAAATCACCATAAATATAGGTCACCATCTATGCTGCAAGAATAATGTAACTCTTACTTGGACCTGCTGGAGGCATTTGCCAAATACCCTATTCATGGGAGGCTTCAATTATCCCACTATAGACTGGGAAACATACACTGCCTCCAACTTGCAGGCAGTTTTTCTGTACTTTATTAACACAAATCCCCTTGACCAGATAGTGCAGACTTCAACCAGAGGTTTAAACATACTGCTGCAAACCCTGTGTCATGTCCTCACTGGAGAAGTCAGATCACAAAGCTGTCTTCTTCAAAATAAAAATACACATGGAAAACCCAGCAAAACCTGTAACATTTAGGAGCTATTCTAAAGTAAACTACATCCTATTATGTGGCAGTTCGTCAAAATGTAATGCCTTTCCAAATCCCAAGTTCACAACAACCTGTGCAGAATTGTTAACATAAACTCTGTTCAGCCATGTAAATAACAGCATACAGGCCACTGTACCTGCCAGAAGCAAGTCCAAAACAAACCCCAAAAACTAACCACTCTGGTGGAATCCTAAGCTTAACAGGTTATATAACAAAAGGAAAAAAGTCATGACCAAAATCAGAAAGAGCAACTCTCATAATGACAATAGCTCACTAATTAAAGTAAACAGGAAACTAAGAGCACTAATTAAAGGCAGCAAGGCCAATTACAAGGATAAGATAGCCTCTCAGGCTAAAGGCAACTACAAGGCCTTCTACAGCTATGTCCAAACACACAACAGTGTGATGAATTGGTGGTAAATGACACCACCTTCACTAAGCAGAGTGACACAGTAAATCTGCTGATTGACAAATTCAGCTCTAACTTTATCCCCTACTTTCTCCCTGCCTCTCCCCATGAAATCCCTACTAGCATAACCCTCAAAAAGCTATTATCAGGGACCAGGTCATAGAGGCACTTGCTAAAGCCAAAAACACAGCTTCAGTTGGCCTAGACAATATCCCAGGTTGCCTCCCAAATAGCTTGAAATATGACCTTTCAAGACCACTTGAGTCACTTTTCAATTACAGACTCAAAACAGGTTACATACCAAGTGAATTGAAGGATGACAACATTTATTCCTCTTCACAAGGATGAACTATCAACCAACCCCAGAAACTACAGGTCCCTTAGTCTCACTAGTCTAATATGTAAAGCCATGGAAAGTATTATCATGGAAATGACCAACAAAGATGTTGGCAGCCTTCAATAACTGGACCCATCCTGGTTTGGTTCTGTCAGAGGCAGGTCATGCCTACTAAACCTGGTACATTTCTTTGAGAGGGTCACCAGGGCAATGGATGAGGGGAAAACAATACAAACCACCTACCTAGACGTGACTAAGGTATTTGATACAATAGCACACTTAGGTATTGTTGACAAGCTCACTGAACTAGGCATAAATCCCTACATAACTCACAGGATTGTCAGCTGGCTCACAGATAGTACCCAAGAAGTTAGGATTGGTGAGACCACCTCACCTAAGAAACTGGTCACCAGTGGAATACATCATGGCTCAGTGCTGGGCCTGCTTCTATTTGGCATCTACTTCTCTGAGGTCAAAGCTAATACCAAGGGTCTCTGGCTCACTAAGTGTTTAGATGACTGCAAATTGGGAGCTGTCATAGATACCACCATAACTCTGACATCCTGCAAGAGGGCCTAACACAGTCAAATGACTGGTGCTAAAGATATGGATTAAAACTTAATGTGAAGTAGTGCATTATAGTGCCTTTTGGGAAAAGGTCCATCCAGGTTAATTACTCCATTGATAGGACATCCCTAAGAGCTGACCCAGTAGTTAGGGATCTGGGAACATAAGTAGACAGTAAGCTGACCTTTGACCAACACATAGCCAAGGTAGTAAGAAAATCATTCTGTCACCCAATGTATAAGTAATGGTATGGTATTTAGGTCCGAGGAAGCTATCAGACCCATCACTGAGTACAATGCCCACTTCAGCATGTATCTGACCAGACATATGCAACATTTGGAATGCCCACAGAGGTTCCTCACCAAGAAAATCCAGGGTATTAACACATTGTCCTGTACAGATCACCTTAAAGCCCTATCTTTTTACTCAGTCTCCTAGAGGTTACTGAGAGGCGATCTATGCCAGATGTATAAGGCATCCTCAGACCCAACCCTGATGGACCTTTAGCACATCTGAAAAATGAATAACACCAGAAATACACAAGCCAAGGATTTAACTTTGCTTATGACATAAACAGAACATGCTGGCAAGCACGATATGTGTCTCAAAGTTTCTCCATGTTGTGGAATAGGCTCCCCATCCATGTTATACAGAGTCCATCCCTAACGCTATTCAAACTTAACTTTGTCCATTGGATGGGAAATTACTAAGGTGGACTCACAATGGAAAAGTAGACCTGTATCAAAAAAGTCCTAGTCATTTTAGACTTAAGAGTAAAATAGCCAGGACTGGTCTACCCAAACAAAAAGCTCAGTAGAAATAGGAAATGCACCAGAGAGAGGTATCTCTTTGCCGTATCAGTCAGCCAGTGTCCCATTGAATCCCTAAGAAATGTATAGTAGACACTAAATAACCAGTATTGCATCCAAAAGCTACTTAGTGTTAGTTTTTATTGTATAGTAAAAGGGAGAGGCTAGGGCTGGTAGCCAATTGGCGCTTGTAGGTGTGTAAGAGTGGGCCGAAGCCTTTATTCAAATTTGTGCTGAAAGTTGAACCCAGTCCTTGCAATCCCATTGGATTATCAGAGAGATCATAAAACACAAATCAGAATTGTTACAATTTCATCTATAGTTTAAGTAACATTTGAGCATTCAGTCACTAAAATGTAATGAGTAAAATGCAATGAGTAAAACAGGAGTGTCCACATACCAAAGTAATTTAATTCATATGTTAAAAGTGTCAGATGGGTACCTAAGTAAGTTAAATCCACTAAACACTTCCGGCACTTTCAAGTTTCTTCTTCAGTGATGCAATCATACTGTAATGGGAACTGCAGTGGGGCTCGAGGGCAGAAGCAGTGGTGCCTTCAGTAAGTTGCTAATAGGTTTTAACAAAAAAAATCTTAATTGTAGAGACTCAAATTAATGAAATTAAAATTATTTTCTTTTTAGCAGGCTGGGAAAGAACAGTGTTTCATTGAGCAGGAGCTGGAGTCGGAGCCAAAAAACCCAAAGGGAGGAGTAAAATGTACACCCTCCCTTTCAACCACCACCGTTAATGCCCAATGCCTAAGTGAAAAGAACATAATTAGTAGAGAGTAGTAACCTAAAATTCCAATTAAAGTTTTATATGCTTAGGTAAACAGAATTTGGTTAATAATCAAACCTGAAAAGACTGAAACTGCTAAATACAAAGAACCTCAAATAACTTTAAATGAATTTCAAATAAAAATTATAGATAAAAACCTCAAAAGAATTCCAAATAAAAACTACAAATAAAAACAAGTAAGATAATAAATAAAATTAATTAAATGAGAACACCTACCAGTAAAAAGTGAAACTGGGAGAAAGGTACAAAGGTACAGTGGAAATAAAAAGATGGAATCTAGTATTCCAGAATTTAATCAAGAGCTATAGTGGAGAAAATAGAAAAAAACAATAATATCTAGTACTCCAAAAATTAAGCAAAGGCAATGGAAACCCTTATAGTCCCAATCTATAAGCTGAGCTGGTGGTACAGAAAGTTAATGTGAAAAATACTCTTAATCCTTGTGATATTTATAGTGGTCAATTTTTCTGAGGTTGAGGATCGGGATGATGGACTCTGTGGTATTTAGTCCTGTTTTTTTCTGGGCCATTAGGCAAATCTGCCATATTAGTTCCTTTTTCTCCACTAAATCACTAAATCATTGTGGTTCCTATCCGCTGGGTTTTTAGGAATACGGTCGAGGATGTGGAATTTGAAGACATTGTGCCCTGCATTATTCTTTGCATACACAGCAAGTGGGTTTGAAAGGTGGAGGTATCTTAGGTCATGTAGGTGTTTAGCCACTCTTGATTTTAGTTTGTTGACTGTTTTTCCTACATAAAAAGCTTTGAATCTGGTGCAGTATGCCCTTTATATCACACTTCTGTGTTGCAGTCTCCCCTAACACATGCAGGAAATTCAATATAGTTGTTGGGACAGTAAAAGCTATTTTTTTTTGGTAAGCACAGGGAGGGTTACTGCAGGGAATGTACCGCCTACTGTAGTGACCATTAGCTGAGTTTTCTCTAGAAAATCCCTGATGTTCTTACATCTCCTGGGGGTGAAGTTCTGTCTGTGGGAGAAAACATGCCCCATAGTCCTGTTGTCTCTTATGATGGACCAATTGTCTAGGATGACTTTGATGGTTTCTTGGTAGTTAAACGAGTAGTTTAATATCATGTTACAGTCCCATTTGTCATTGTTCAATTCTAGGGAGGTGATACTTGGGTGTCTGAACATGGGAAATGTCCTTAGTTTGCCTTTAGATTTTTTTTAGGATAATGGGTGTTAAAATATCCTTAAGCAGTCTGCCCCTAGCAAGGAAGTCCCTTTCCAGGTTAGTGATGTTCCTCATGAAATCTTCTAGTTCCTTTGATACTCTTGTTACTCTGAGTACCTGCGACTTAATAACATTTCTTTTAAGCCTGTGGGGGGTGCATACTGTGTGCATGTAGTAAGAAGTTTACCCTTTTAGGCTTAAGGTACAGATCATGCTTTAGTTCAGTGATGCCTGGGGTTTTGCTGTCCATCAGATCAAGAAATTCGATCTTGTCCTGACTGTATTTTGTTGTAAAATGGAGGAAGTTTGTTGTGGTACTAATGTGGTCAATTAAACTGTTGAGCATGCTGAGGTTGCTGAGCCAAATGATAAAGATATCATAAATATAGCAGAAATAGCACCCCATATGTTGATAAAATGGAGAGTTGTATACGTTCTTGGCTTCCCATTTCCCCAGTGCTGTATTAGGCAAGCTAGGGGGCATGGCTGCCCACATCGCTATGCTGGTGGTCTATTTGAAAATGTCCTCATTGAACCCAAAGTAATTGTTTGTTAGTAAAATGGTTGCTAGGCACCCAAAAATGTCCATTTCACCAGGCAAAGCTGCAAAATCTCTGTTGTAATCCTCAGTCACAGCCTGGATACAGTAGTTGTGAGGACGTACTGTGTAGAGGGACTCCACATCGATGGTAACCAGAAAGGAATCCTTGTCAACTGGGATGTTCTTGATTTTCTGGGGGAAGTCCATGGAGTCTAAAATGAATGAGAGGTTATTGTCTGCAAGTGGCTTGATGTTGTAGCCTAGGTATATGGCAATGGGTTCCGTGATGGAACTGCTGCTTGCTACCATTAGCCTGTATGGAGGATCGGTAATATTCTTGTGAGGCTTGGGGATACCGAACCATTAGAAAATCCGTCAGTTTCTCACTGATCAATCCTTTCTCATAGAGGTTGGTAATTTTGGTGGTAATTTGTTCGTATGCCTCAGTAACTTCTGGATTTGTGTTGTGGTAGTATTGGATATCTCCAAGTAGGTTTAGGATTTTCTGGTTGGGAATTTGGATGGGAAATTGAAAATTCACCCCTGGTCTGGCTCTAATGTCCCTGATAGAAGCAAATAATAAATATTCTCTAACTAACACACCCTCCACTACTAAATCTTTAGTAATATCTTAACAAACATATCCCTCCAAATAGCTATTTACTTATTTTTTTCTCTATGACCACACATACAAAATTATGTCACGGTAGGTAATGAGTTGTGATCTGCATGCAACAGCAAAGCATTGTGGGCTAATAAGACAACCTACCTCTTGTGGTTTCACTATTTTACAGTCATATATTAGCTTTCAATGTGAAGTGTTCCATACACAAGAAATAGTTGACAACTTGCCTTTTTAAGAAGGAAAAAACTCTTACTGATTCATTTAGCATGGAAATACAGTAGCTTAATTTTATTAATTTGGATATAGACATGTTGGGTTCTGTCTCTCATGGCTGTACATATATTTGGTGTTTTATGTATATGTGTGTGTGTGTGTGTGTGTGTGTGTGTGTGTGTGTGTGTGTGTGTGTGTGTGTGTGTGTGTGTGTATAAATATATACATACATATATTGTTTATATTGTTCATTGGATTTCTCTGCTTAATCATAAATGTAAATCACTGTTATCTAGATACTGTACATTTTTTTTTACATTATGATGTAAACTGGGCTACGCCTGTAATTGGTCATTGTTTAATCAGTGTTCTACCCTTGTAAACAGATCGAAATAGATAAATAAATAATGTCATGGCAGGGATTTTCAGCACCAAGAAAAATTCCAGAGGGACATCCTTATCAACAAAACAACATACTTTTCATATCAAAAATTGTATAAGTCTTATATGTTAAGCAGGTTGTATCCAACTCCAAATGTCTGTTACTTTGACTTACTTCAGAACGTGACCAATATGCTTTAAGGTCTCAGCAGAGCTCCATTTATGCCTGGACTGTGTAATGAGTTTCACTACTATAGAACCTTTCAGAATCTGTTCAGACACTCATTAATAATTGAGTCCTGGCATAGAAGGACTCCATTGTAGTGAGTACCTCAGTGTTGAGAGGTAGTATGCAATATGCATCTTATCTTGGTATGATGTTACACCAGGGATGCAGTTATAATTTGGAATCAGGGTAGTGTTGCTAAATAGTGTAGTCTTTCTGTAAGGTTAGCATTTTCTTTTTGGAATCTGTTAATGAATCATTTGAATCACATCCTATGTAAGGAGTAATTCAAATTTTGACTGTCCAACACTACTTGAGGGCTAGCTACACACGTGATGGGATTTCATAAAGTTGAGAGTAATGGAGCAAAAAGCATCTTCTGCCCTGCTTTCACTACCCTGATCCTGCTTCTTCTTCTCATCCTCCTCCTCCTCTCAGAATGAAATTAGTCACCCAGGGTTCTGAATGGCTAGGAGTTTCAATTCACCAACAGCAAGTAATGAGATTACAATACATGCTAATGTAGTAAATTTCATTATTCATGTCTAGTGTAATACAAACCTGTGCAATGAATCAGCTGATTTGCCAAGTATAATCAAGGGTGTCCAGTGCAATAGCTGTACCTGTAGGCAGCTCTACTATTGCAGGCAGGGTGCCGGCTTACATACCCATCAACCTCACAGAACAAGAATCAGGGACTATCAATATATGTGAGGTGGAAGCGTACACTGAATGAAGACTGGCAAAGCTGTAGGTTTTGGACTTGGGTGTGGAGCAACTACTCTGTATGGTGTGTTACTCCATGTCTAAGCCCTTTTAAAATCTGTCCCAAGATGCACTAATCAGTATAGAAAGCTGGCACTGAAAATAAGCATAAGTAAGTTGGTCAATAAAGCATTGCATGGGCATGGTATTGCCAGGAATGGTAAAGTGATCATTGCAGTTGGAACAACAATGAGGTAATAGCTGCCATAGTGAAAACAAGGCACAGTCACAAGTTCTAAAAAAATGGGATAAAGGAAAAGAATGAAGCACATGCCTGAAATCCAGAATTATACACAAATGACTATTCAAGAACAAACATATACAGTAAAAGAAAAAGGATACACTGTGTGCTGTTAAAACATGTACACTTAATCTCTAAACAGCTCCACAACCTGAAATAAATAAGGAAATTTACAATAAAAGGAAAAGTACCAAGTAAAATGCTACTTGATTGCACACAATCCACTAAAGCAGTCTTAGATATACAGCAGCATTTTCCTGCCAGACAATAAAATAGCATGCAGCTAATTACTTTAAGTGCCTATTTTAGTAACATATCCACATTCTGTCAACATAGTGGGTACTGGATGCACAGATTTTGGAAAGGGGTCAAATACACAGCACTCCTGGCTTTTCAAGTGTGCCCTGCCAATTTATACATCTAAAGAATATGACATTATGAGGTAACAATCTCTCAGAATATGGATCAGTAATAGTTTCATATATTGTCATATGTATATATTGCATGAGAAAACATGGGAACTTTGTTTTGTAATCATGTTATGTGAGAAGATGATTACAGATTATCCTGAATGTACATTGTTTGGAAATAAGGCCACAAATCAATTTACATACAGGACAAGGCACTGCTCAATGTTAGGAGGCATTTGCTAATATCCATGATACCAAAAGAAGGCTAATGACCTTTCTGTTATGTAAATGTGCAATTGAGGAGGAACAGAAACATTTGTGGATTGACCTACATCATACTGTACCTGCTCGTCTGGTAGCTAGTAGACAGGTTAAGGTTGCAAGCTGTAGTTCCTGGGGTACATGGTTTGTTTGCCCCAGTCATCATTTGCCTACTGTGTGACCCCGAGCCAGTCACTTTGTGATGCCCCTGCACTGGCCTAGTAATCTAGGAGCCTCAATCCTCACCACTAGCACCAGTGAGGGATGTACACATTGGGAGAATGACAAGTACACACACAGTAAAGCACAGTTTCCCTTAAGAGCACACAGAGATCTCAGTCAGTATGGGGCTGGTTTCTGCCTCTTTCTCCAGATCCCCAGTAAGACTCCCCACTGGCACAGCTATAGGGTTAAGATCTCAGCCAAGTGGTCAAGCCAAAACCTCCAGCACCCTCTCTGTCCAGCCAGTGCTTTGTGTCCCTGCCCAAGTAGCTGGTACCCACACACACACACACACACACACACACACACACACACACACACACACACACACACACACACACTTTGAGATTTGATTTATTTACAACACACAGACACTCCTGGGGGAGGCTGACACAGGTTTACTAGCTATGCCCCCTTCTGCCCAGACTATAAGGTGGTTATGACTGCCACCAACCACTACTTAGCAGCTACTCTAAGGCCCTTACAAAGAGTGTCCAATCCTACTGTGTAATGTTACTATTATCCAAATGGTAAGTGTGAACAAGAGCAAGGCTATTGGAGTGGCCTATACAGTGTCACCAAATGCATACACAAGTTCTCTAAGAGTTTAAATATCTCTAAACAAACCAGCCATAATTAAAAAGATTACATATATTTAATAATAAAAGAATAAGACAATACGCAAACAACACTGTAACTACAGAGTTCAGAATCACAGGAAATATTTTAAAACAACATTGCAGGACAGTCTCAAATAAATACAGAAAACATCTAAACTAATTGTACTATATTCCTATCTATAGCTAAAAGATACTATGCCCTAAATAACTTAATTATATACCAATATATATTTAAAGATACACATTTCATAAACCACTGCATAGGTAAAGGTGTGCTTAACAATATCAGTAAATATAATTTCAGTTTTTAATTTATTGTTTTATTGTTATTTTTTAGTTTTATTAATATGTTGGTATCTATTAAATGTTTTAGAGTCTTTTATGAAATGTGTATCTTTAAATATACATATATTGGTAGGTCATATGACCATGACTGATTGGTATAAGAATGATGTTTTAGATGAACATAACATACACCTGAAGAAACATTTCTGTGAAAGTGCTTGTGTCTGTTCCTATTAAAGCAGTTGGAGAACCTGGAGCCTTGCCTTTGCTTATTTTATGCCTTTGGACTGATTCTTAATTTTTGCAGAGGTTGTTGGATATTGTTGGGTTGTTTTCTTTTTACTTTTACATTTGAAATGTAGCAATTATTTCTGTTTCAAGACAATAGTAAAACTTCTAGCTCTAGACATTGTGTCTGCTTCCTGGACTGGAATTGAGATAACACAATCATAAAACTCTTTACTTCTCAACTTATTTTCTTGAGGTTTTGCAAGTAAACTCTGTATGTTCCAGCTTCTACTGACATACGTTTGTACAAGTATGTAGTGCATATACATTTCTGTTATTTTCCAGTAAGGTACACTGTGGTTACATTCTTGAAGTTCAGTACATAAAATGCAGTTCTCTTACATTTGTAAGACAGGCATATGAATCATATTAATATTCACAAATGACATATGATTATTTACAAAATTCAAGATAGCTGGGCTAGCAGTGTCACATACTTAATCAGACATTGCTCCTGAAAAGGGACTGTGTGTCCAGTGGGTCTGCCTAGTTAAACATGATTATTATTATAAATATTATTATTACTCCAGTTTCAGTTTGTGGTATTGTTGCAGTGAGTTTCAGGACAAGTGTAAATTGGTGAAGTCCTCCTGTAAAGGCAGCCATTTACCTCTCAACTGTCTAGATTGTCACAGAATGCCCAGATTTCTGTCTCATCTTTTTGGTCTGTTCCTCATAAAATTTGTAGTTTTCTGGCAAATCATTGAAAATTTAAGTCAATAAATAATGACAGTAATGTGAATTTTAGACTTCATATCCTTGAGAAAATGCATTCTAACACAAACCCTTTTATTCTTGCAACTTTCTAAGGCTGTAAGAGCAATAGTTAAAATTTGCCCCTATTTTTGGTCCTTTGTCCCACCATTATTTTTGGCTTTGTCCAGATTTCTTGTGCTTAGAAGTTGAGAGCTATGCAGCCATACCCTGGAGGAAGCACTCCTGCATGTGAGTTGCAGTGGGACCAAGAATGATAATATGTATGGGAATGTGATGTTGCTACAATGAGTAAGGGAAAACTGGGCAGTAGTGTTTGAGGGAGTATCAATTTCTTATGTTGATAATTTATTTATTTTATATTTGTTTACTAGGAAAGTCCAACTGGGACAGAGCCCATTTTCTGCAGAAGCCCAGGGAGAAAAGTTCCAGACACATGTCTTTGGAATGTGGGAGGAAACTAGACCACCCAGAGGAAACCCACACAAATGCTGGAAAGACATACAGACTTCAAACAGAAGGCACCCCAGACAAGAATCAAACCAAAGAACCTCTTCCTTTGAGGTGACAACACTAACTGCTGTATCACTGCACCACCCAATGTGCATTTATGCACATTTATTTTGCTTTGTAGTTGACTTACCATTTCCCTTTTTTCAATACTATGGTGTTTTTGTATACCCCCTAAGCACTACATATTTTGTTATATTTTGAAACTATCCCCCATTGTATGTAATCAGCTTTTCTTCCATGTCACTCTGTAATCTTAAAGACAAAGTATGACATTTTTGACCATTCTGTGTTCTATATCCACTCCTCTCCTCTACAGGCCCTGACTTAAACCAGGCACTCCAATGAATGCACCCCATTATTGTACTGCTGCTGGTTCCCCCTCTGTATACCATAGTATGATAGCCTGCCACCCCTATGCTAATGTCTCTGCATGGCATGGAAAGTGCCCTGTGAAAACATATAGAGATTCGGTTAAATGTTATGCAATCACATCATGAGCACAATGTGGTTGGTGGTTTAGGCACAGCATAAATGATTAGGATAGAAGCTGCAATCACCTGTTTGATTGCAGTCAGCAGTCTTCATGAGTCCCTGCCACACATCAATGCAGTTGAACTTCCTCTTCCTGCTTTTATATTGGTGTGATATGTGTTTGGGATGATTTATTTTAGTGAATGGCTCATCAGCATTACCACCAGTCTTTTGGAATATGGGATGTATTTCTTAATATTGTTTCTACTTACTTTCCTACCTCTTTGCCTTGTGTTACCCAGTTATTACCTTGTTTGTCATCTGTGAAATATTACCATACACAGACCCACAGACTGACATGCACTCACATATTACCATACACAGACCCACAGAGTGACATGCACTCACATATTACCATACACAGACCCACAGACTGACATGCACTCACATATTACCATACACAGACCCACAGACTGACATGCACTCACATATTACCATACACAGACCCACAGAATGACATGCACTCACATATTACCATACACAGACCCACAGACCAACATGCACTCACATATTACCATACACAGACCCACAGACCGACATGCACTCACATATTACCATACACAGACCCACAGACTGACATGCACTCACATATTACCACACACAGACCCACAGACTGACATGCACTCACATATTACTATACACAGTCCCACAGACTGACATGCACTCACATATTACCATACACAGACCCACAGACTGACATGCACTCATATATTACCATACACAGACCCACAGACTGACATGCACTCACATATTACCATACACAGACCCACAGACTGACATGCACTCACATATTACCATACACAGACCCACAGACTGACATGCACTCAGATATTACCATACACAGACCCACAGACTGACATGCACTCACATATTACTATACACAGACCCACAGA
Organism: Protopterus annectens; assembly: GCF_019279795.1. NCBI lineage: Eukaryota > Metazoa > Chordata > Ceratodontiformes > Protopteridae > Protopterus > Protopterus annectens. The sequence goes on from NC_056736.1 coordinate 394,604,101, forward strand.
CTGACATGCACTCACATATTACCATACACAGACCCACAGAGACTGATATGCACTCACATATTACCATACACAGACTCACAGAGACTGATATGCACTCACACCTGCACTCAAGCATACATGTGCACATGCTCAAACAAATACACAAATTATGTAATGCCATCTGCCAAAACACACTACCCTACTAAGTTGAAAATGTATTATTGCATTCTGAATAGTTCATCATTATGTTTTTTCTTGTTCTTTTTTAACTTTAGTGATTCTCTTTCAGTGACATTAGTCTGCTTCCTGTTTTCTTAACCCACACTTTCACTCCA